>NC_057764.1:21903393-22216945 GCF_010389155.1 Erigeron canadensis
CTTATTGGTTATCACTTTCTGGATATAAACCCTTAGCATAGCACTAGCTGATATAATGCAATTTCACACCCTTTTGTTATCATGAAAATGAATAACGTAGCAAAAGGACAATGAGACACATGAATTTCATCCATTAAGACCAAAATATCATGAGCAATCATGACGAAGGATAAATTCTTATTATATCTCATTCTTAGTGACTTTAGCATGTGTTAAATGCCCTAAGCTAAATGGAATATTCAGACATAATTTTTATCTAATATATCTACAGTGACCAAAAGCCTTAGAGAAATCTATTCATATATATTTACTATGATTCCTTCTAAATTTGTCCTTATATAATTTCTTATGAAATCATGACAATAAGGTAATAAAGTCTAACATATATGTATAGTTTCCCACATCACAGTATCATTTGAAACTTCTCATACTGGGTTCTTAGAGATCTTAGAGATTAGTGGGAGCATTATGTATCCTAAATATAACTTGCAAAAGTTTCAAGAGGTGGGGAAGTGACAATTTGTTCTTACCTTAAAATACACCTCTTGTGCATGATACTGCTCTATAACGACTTGTCTCCTTAGTATCTAATATTACTCCTAACAAAGTTTAATTGATACCTAATTGAATATGGGCAAACTTAGATTTTTTACATGGAACCTCATGTAATCCTCAATAAAGAGAAACTGATATAAACATCATTTAAGTTTTTTCTCTATTAGAATTTGTTTTGGTCTTAATATAATGTTGACCCTAAGCATGCTGAATTTCTAAAGATTTCTAAGCTTAGTGGGAGTAGTAAAGTTATGATATGAACTTTCCAGAAGTACAAGAGGCGGGGGGGGGGGGGGGGGGAGATTCATTAAATTTAACTCCGAATTTAACTCCGATTACACCTCTTGTCTACCAGACTTTACCAACTCTTACACACTTAGAAATAAATGTTGCTCCTAATATACCTGATAATTAATCAAGAGCTAATCTATAAATCTGAAATTTTAATAAACCCAATAATCAACTCACGAGGTTCATCAATCTAGATCCAAAAAATCTACTAACCTTGATGGTTATATACCTTACCTAATTAAAGTTGAAATGGATGTTGGAAAGTTTACTGATTCTATACCTCTTCTAATTATGCCATTAGGAATAATCGATCTTCTACATGTCATAAAGTTATTATTGGCATCCTAACCTCATAAATTAGTATTACGTTTGGAATTTGGTTGAACTGCCTTAAAGGTATTCATAACTTAAACTAAATTCGAATGAAAACGTTATTATTTTAAAAGAATGATTGATTGCATAATGACTTAACTCAAGAGGATATAAGTTATCAAAGAACCTACTTGCCTGTCTTACAAGGTTTTTTTGAGTATCAGTGTTGTTTCAGTAGCTTATTATGATTTAGAGCTATATTAGATGGATATTAAAACAACTTTCATAACTTACATGTTCATAAATGAACCTTATAGTTCTTAACTGAGATGAAGAACACTTAGCCTGTAAGTCAATAAAATCCATATATGAGTTGATGTAAGTGGATTTTTGATGAATTCTAATGCAATTCTTTTCATGAATATTCAAGTGGATTAATGTACCTACCTAAAGATGAGTGGGAGCAAATAATCTAAACTTGTCCTTATATAGATGACATTCTTTTGACAAGTATATGTTACATAATGTCAAAGTAATGGTAACTCATATATGACATGATATATCTGATGGGATATTATTTTCTTCCCATAAGATTTTGTACTTAGCAGATCCTTATAAGTGTAACATGCAATATTGCTCTCTTTAGAGGCTAATAGGATAAATGAGATTATTTTTGTATGCTTAGAAGCCTTATATATGCTTCATTAGTTGGAAGCCTTATGTATGTTCAAGTCTGAACTCATTTAGATATTGATTACATTGCTGGATCACTAGACTAATATAAGTATAGTTTTGGTCTAGATTATGATAAAGCATCTTAGAAAGTATTTCAATATCTATATATAAGAAACGAAAGACTATAATTTGAACTATAAAAAGAAATGAGAAGATTAAATCTGATTGACTACTCTGAACTCTTATTTTCATCTTATTCAGAGGAAACATGATGTTAATTTCAGGGCACATCCTTATGTTAGCAGACATAATTATCTTATGGAAGAGTCATAAGGAACTATTATCAACCTAAGTTATTATGACATATGTTTGGCCATATAATGTTGTTGGAAATTTATCAGTTGACTCATAAGTGACTCCATATTAGTAACATGTTGAAGACTTATTGTGATTAAAGTCAGCTATCCAAATTTCTCAAACAGTAACAGTTTGAGAGAAGCTGCATTAGATTCAATATGAGAATATTGTTTTCAAACATTAACAGTTTGAACAAGTAGAGGAAACTAAATACTCATTTTGAATACATTCATGATATGCTTAAGGTACCTATAACTAAAGGTCTATCACCTATAAGTCTTTTCTAAGATCTCATAATAAAAGACGGGTGTTACTCATGACCATGTGCAACTGCATATCGTACTATGAATGATTAGCTAAGAATTTTTCCTCGCGTTTAGATTTGTTTGTCTCTAAATACGTTTTGCTAGTCTAATGACGTATAGACACAAATTATACAAATCAACGTTAAGGCTTATTTGTCATTTGATCCTAATATTTGCTTAAGTTTTAAATTTGGGATTGTAGTATGATTAATGGGGGTCCTGAGTTGAATAACTGACTCAACGACTATATTTGTTTGCTACAGTTCTGGTTTAAAACTAAAATGAGTATTAACTTCTGATCAGGCTAATCTAATACTCATAATAAATGATTAATCGGCTAAGTGGGAGAATGTAAAAATAAATATATATTTTTTATATATTTATATATGTGGCCCTTATAATCATTTATCTAATTATAATGATCAGTGACCTAATTACCCCTAAATGATTAACAAGTAATTATTTGATGGACGTAATTACCATACTTATTAATTAGGGTTTCCCCTTGGGTGTGCTATATATAGAGATCAATAGAGAGGCTTAATTCATTAGACAATAACACCAACACCTCCATCTCCCTCTCTATCCATAACCCATCCTTAGAGCACATCCTAAACGGGAACCCGTCTCTCAACTGAGTCATGATGTCTTCTTCCTCTACGGCTTCTGGATGATCAGGTACACATCCCTAATTCAATATATATTTAGTTTATACAATAATTGATCAACAAACGTGTATTACTTATTTTAGGGTTAGGAGTAATTTAGGGATATTGTAAAAAGTGCTTAAAGTTTTAAACTTTATTCTCTTTATAAGGATTTATAGATTATGATCTAGATTAAAAATTTAGAGGAAATGATACAATATCTTAATAAATAGTTTAATAGTTCTCTTAGAAACATTAAAACATTACAAGTTAATTCACTCATTATTTTTTCTAATTTTATCATTTGATTATAACAGCTGTCATTATCTCATTGTTAGGAAGATTTTTAGGATGATTACTTAAGAGGATTTATCATTTTCCTTCAAAATGCATACAAATTGATGCCAAAAAAATTAAGTTTAGTGGTGAAAACAAGATGTAAAAATATATGCATCGTAAATTTATTTTAATAATAATGGCTATATTACCTATCTTGAGAAAAATACTCAGAGAACATTAATAATTTGGAGTAGTATGGTGTTTAGAAATAGATCAATAGATTTACCGTTTAAAATAAAAAGTATCTTACCACTATGATGATCCGGCATCAATAAAAACTTCAGGCCCCATATAATGTAACATTTTTGTATATAGTTATATATATTTAACTAGCAAAAGATATATTCTTATACAATATCCTGATCACAGTTGCACGATATGCAATTAATTGCGAATGTAAAAAACTAACTATAGTGCTAGTTATTGGTTTGGTGGTCCTATTCACCGAGCCCTCATAATGCCATTCGTGCTCACACTTTTCATTATCAAGTTGTTCTAAAGGACCCCAACTTTGTACACCAAGACACAACTAAGAATGAGCATAGTAATTGCAACACTCAAAAGTCTAGTTTGTTTTTGTAAACATATTTCCAATACAGCATTATCCCTTCATGCGGTTCCCTTAATTAACAATCGATGTCGTCTCTTGAGATGTTAATCAAAACGAAATTTTCCTTGCATTTTCAAACAATTTAAGAAATGTCACATGAAGATAATTGAAGATGAAATGGGTACATATGATTTATATAGCTTGAAGATGAATAACTGAATAAGGGTTAACAAAAGTATAATGCACAATAAGTACTAGAACCTAAAAAGGGATCTCCAGTCTTCTTTTTAAACATACCACTACTACTTGTCTCAAAATGATCATGGAGACAAATCATATTTTTGTAAATATGAAGGTTTATTACCCTTGTTATAGAAAAGGTTATTATCTTCACCTGGCTTATATCAACATAGGTTTGGTGGAACTTAAGCAGGCCGCATTTGTGTGTAGGCTAATTAAACAGTACAAGGCCTCAAATGCAAATAGCTCTAGTTTTATTAGTTTAGGCCCTTTATCTTAGCCCATTTTTTTATGTTAGCCCATTTAGTAGTTCAATTTGGGTCTTTGCGGCTTTGCATAACAGTAGTTTTCTTTGGAGCGTATCCACCTTAATTTTCAATTATGTTACATAATAAAAAGTGATTAAATTTACATAATAAAGTATAGTAAATTATTTTATTACGAATTTACGAATTATCCATACCGGTTGATGAAAGCAATAAGCATCCTTGTGGTGATTGTTTTCGTCCCAATATACTTGAAGGATGTTAACATCCATAATAAGAAAGTAAAACAAATGGTATGTTAACATCCATACCGGTTGATGAAAGCAATAAGCATCCTTGTGGTGATTTTTTTACCTCTTAAAAAAAGTAATGTAAATTTTAATTTAAAGGATATTATTTGTAATGAAATATTGATTAGAGAATATCAAGGGACGGAACTAATTTCTTTGTTAGCATAAGAAAGTAAAATTGATCGTATAGATTTTCAAAGTTTTTCAATCACAAACTAGATATGAAATTAATTATTTTATAATATACGATTTTCTGTTATAACTATGAAAAAGAAGGTCATGCTTTTTCAAACCAGAAAATGACATTATGAAAATGGAAAACAAATGGTTATTAGCATGCAAATCTTTTAATAAAAATTAAGTCAACATCGTTATTCATATTAATATTAAGGATATATAGTCATTGCGCATGGCTTGTCTTGTGTTTTATGGTGTGTACATATTTTCAAATGGCATCAACATCTCTCCATGACTACCAAAATTTAAAATTGTTTGTAACATTTCTATAATCGCTTTCAAGTAATTGTTAGTCAAATAAATAAATAAGAGGTTTGGTATCTTTATTCATAATCGTTGGAGATTAGGTTTCTTTTTCTTTTCTTTTTTTCATTTGATTTTTATATCACTGGCGGACTATTAGCCCACCCAATTATCTTCATTCCTCGAATGCATGATCCAAAGACCACTCATCCCTCTTGTCTCAATACAAAACCCATTTTGTGTTTTAGAGGTAATTGTTCATTTGAATCCTTAATTTTTCATGAATCCTAAGGACCAAATCCTAGCCATTTGATCATTTCAATCAATGGCTATGATTGAAACTTATGCCTTAATTAAAAAAAAAAACACGGAGGGGCATACATGTAAGTTTGCTTAACAAATTTTTTTTCCCCCCTTTCCTTTTCCTGATAGAAACACACACACACACAAACAAACAAACTAACACTCTCTCCCTCTCTTCTCCTCCTTGGACGGTAACCACCACCACCACCATATCTGACCGCCGCCACCACCACCACCACCACCACCACCACAATCTGGATCTTCATCTCAAATACTAGCCATTTGATCATCTCAAATACAAGTGGAAGATGATGTTTAAGATGTTATTAGAGTGATATTTTATATAGTTTATGTTTTTTATATAAAAAATGGATAAATAAACCATTTTTATTCATGATTTGTAGTTTTTTTCTCTTATTTTTGTTTTTTATATGATAAGAAGTTGTATCTTTGGTTGTTGTTGTTTAAAATTTTTATAATGAGTTTTGCCCACAAAGTGTATGATGAAATGTCTAAACTAGAATGTATGTACTAAATCAAATTTGATTATATACGTATTTACTGATTGTACAGCCAATCATACTTGATTGTACATTATTCTAAATTTTGAATTTGTTAAATTTGTGTTTTGTAACTTTGTTTGTGCAATCAAATTTGATTATGTATTGAGTTTTTAGTTACCTGTGTGTTTGTAACTATATGTCTATAATCAAATTTGATTATGTGTTGATATTTTAGTGATTTCTATTTTTGAAACTTAATGTCTAGAATCAAATTTGATTATGTATAAAGATTTTAGAGATTTTGATTTTGTAACTTTGTTTGTACAATCAGATTTGATTTTGTATTGAGTTTATAGTTACCTGTGTGTTTGTGATTATATGCCTACAATCAAATTTGATTATGTATTTATGTTTAATATTTTTAGTGATTTCATTTTTTACAACTTTGTGTATAGAATCAAAGTTGATTATGTATAAAGAATTTAGACAAAACAAATGAGTTCCATATCAAAAAACTATTCAAAATCAAATTTGATTTTATGCATATGGTGTCAAACTTATACAAAATCAAATTTGATTTTGTACACACATTGAGACAAAACAAATGAGTAAAAATCAATAATGATTTTAGGCATACAGTGTAAAAAGCTATACAAAATCAAATTTGATTTTATGCATACATTTTGACAAAACAAATGAGTTTCATACCAAGAAACCTACACAAAATCAAATTTGATTTTACCCATACGGTTTCAAAAACCTATACAAAATCATATTTGATTATGTACAAAATCATTTATAGATTTTGTGTAGCACATTGAGTCAAACCAAATGGCTTCCATATAAAGATTTTTATGAAATCATATTTAAAAATCTTTTATGATTTTGTGTAGCACATTGAATCAAACCAAATGACTTCCATATAAAGATTTTTATTCAAAATCATTTTTGATTTTACTCATAAAGTATGAAAACCTATTCAAAATCAACTATTTAAAATCAAAAATGATTTTACGCATATATTGGGGAAAAGCTATACAAAATCATATATGATTTTTTATAGCACATTGAGACAAAACCAAATAAAAGAAAACCATTTAAAATCAAAAAATGATTTTAAGAATATAGTGTGAAAAAACTATACAAAATCATATATGATTTTATTCTTACATCTAGACAAAAAAAAATGAGTTCGATATCTATAAGCCTACTCAAAATCATACATGATTTAATATCAAATCACATTTGATTGAGTATTTCATAAGGTGTTTGATGAAATGTCTAAATCAATGTTTGATAATATGATTTAATCAACTTTATGATTCTAAATTAAATTTTTTGGTGTATAGGTTTGTGGATATAAACTCCATTTGTTTTGTGGTAATGTATGAGTAACATCAAATTCGATTTGTTATCTGTTATTGTTTACTTTTATGTTCATCATCATATTTGATTATGTATAGAGATTATAGAGATTTCAGTTTTTCAAATTGTATGTGTAAAATCATATTTGATTTTGTATATGGATTCTATAAATTTGTGTTTTGTAACTTTGTTTTGTACAATCAAGTTTGATTTTGTATTGAGGTTTTAGTTACTTGTGTTCTTATACCTACAATCATATTTGATTTTACTCTTATAGTGTGAAAATCCTATATATAATGAACTATTCAAAATAAAAAATGATTTTACGCATACATTGTGAAAAACCTATTCAAAATCAAAAATGATTTTACGCATACATTAAGGAAAACCTATATAAAATCATATATGATTTTTTATAACACATTGAGACAAAACCAAATGAGTTCCATACAAAGAACACATGGTAGCTTAGGGTTTAGGGTTTGAAAGCTTAGGGTTTAGGGTTTAGCCTGGCTAACCCTACAACTTCAAACCCTAAACCCTAAGCGTATCGTATACATCCGTCCCCTACTGTAGGGTTTAGCATTTAGGGTTTTAAAATTCAACTTTTCTAAAATGTATGCATAAAATAAAAAATGACTTTGCATAGATTTTTAACATTATCCATGTGAAATCAATTTTGATTTTACACAGATAGTTTTAAAAAGACAATTATACCTTAAAACGTACAAACCTGAACAAAATCATTGTATAGTTTTTTCACACTCTATATTTAAAATCAATTTTGATTTTGAATGGTTTTCTTTGTATGGAACTCATTTGGTTTTGTCTCAATGTGCTATACAAAATCATAACCATATATGATTTTGTATAGATTTTCCCCAATGAATGCGTAAAATCATTTTTGATTTTAGGCATACGAACACAGGTAACTAAAACCTCAATACAAAATCAAATTTGATTGTAAAAAACAAAGTTATAAAACACAAATCTATAGTATCTATATACAAAATCAAATATGATTTTACACATACAGTTACAAAAACAGAAATCAATAAAATGTCAATACATAATCAAATATGATTCTGAACATAAAGTAAACAATAACAAATAACTTACATAATCATATTTGATTCAATACATGATATCACACAAACATATACACTTATACTGTACATAAAGTAATTTTAAAGGTATTATCAAACTTTGGTTTAGACATTTTATCAAACACCTTGTATGCAATATTCAATCAAATGTGATTTGATACTAAATCATATATAACAAACTTTGATTTAGACATTTTATCAAACACTTTGTAGGCAATATTATACCAAACAACAAAGTCAATTAAATAACCAATAAAATTTAATAAATTCAAATGTTAGAATAGATCTAATCACATGTAATCTAATTACATTTGAATATTTCAAATTTACATAACAAAAAGCCATATATTCATATTCAATAGATCTTCTATTGTTATTAACATCTTCAAGATCAATTGTTGATGAATGATAAAGATGATGACGACGACGGAGGCAACGATGGCTGTACCATTTTGATTAGAACGTGATGGTGATCTGAACACGATGGTGGTGGTCTTGGTGCTGCTACCGGAGGTGAGAGAGAGAGAGAGAAAGAGAGAAAGATCTGTGTGTGTGTGTTTGGATTTGGAAGAAATATCAAGGGAATGAAATAATGTGTCAAATTACAATATTACCCCTCTACGTGTATTTTTCTTTTTAACATGGATCGTTGATCACTTTTGATCCAAGATCTGAGATGCAGCCCTTAAATTTCACCAAAATATAGTGTTCCGCTTGATCACAAACTCTTTTCATATGTGTGATCATTTGAAGTTAAAAGCTTTATATTATTAAACTCAGTAATCTCACCTTAACCAGTTGAACTGAAAATCATCGGTCGGCAATTAGCTTTATATCAATCATTAATTAAGATATATTTCTCTATATTTAATTGGGGCGTATGCAATGTGTTAGTAATATATAATGGAAGTCATGATCCAAGTAGAAGCAACGCGTGGGTCTCCTATGCACGTGCGACGTTTTTGTTTCGTGGAATATGATGGCTTTCCCACCCTGTCTATACAATTCACGTGCAAATGCTTTTCTCATATAATGTTTTGATTCTCATTTTTTAGTTAACATGCTTCCAATTTTAGTGGGTCATAAAATAGATTGATTACTCGTTTGTTTTATACATAAACAGATAATGTTCATGCATTTAGTAAAGGTTATTTGAATATTTATATTTTCGTGTACTTATTTATATATAAAGTGTATTAGCCGCATTCTGTTATTTTTGTTTATTTATTTATTTATTTTTGTATCTTAAGTAAAAACATGTTAATTGGGGACAGGTGATAGATTTGGGAGATTTGAAACATGTTATAAGTTAACGTTGTTTGTTTTCAAAAGAAAAATACTAAAAGAGGCAAATTAATTCTGTCTATTGCTCGTTTTTATGTAGTTGATAAATAGAACAAAATACATATTTTGAGTATAAGTATAGGAAGAAGCAAAGTTAATAGGGGGCTAAAAAGGAGTTTGGCGATCCTGTCCTAATTAGCCTAAGTTCTTTAGTAAGTTCGGGTCATAGCGTGACCAATTTCACAAATTAATTACTTGTTCAATTGCATTTTACTCAAACAAACCATCACTCCAAATACAAACAAAAGCGATAGCAAAAATTATCAAGTATCATATTTGAGACGCTAAAATATCAAAATGCTGATTATTAACCATTTTTGTTTGTCTTTGTTACTCATCTACAACTTGATTCATCATATTGACATGCCAAAATATAGTATATATCTTTTGTAACCAATTATTATTCATTTTTATATGATTATGTCATGAAATTATATTATAAGATCACATATAGAAATCAAAGTTGGACTTTAACGTATTTGCACAATTAATGCCAGCATACTTTCATTGTAAACATTATGTTAATTTGATTTATCACAAAGTGGGTGATAGAGTAAGAAACATGTGTTTTTGTTTGTTTATCAAGACCTTATAGATTTATATGTCTTTTTAAGCTAATACTCCGTAATATGGTTTGATCTTTAAAAAAATAAAGAAATTAAGAAAAGAAAAGCTATAACAAGGCAATTCACGGGCATTAAATAGCACATCTACAATCATATATTTAATCAGGGTTGCTATCGAGCAAAAGTCGCGTTTGATGCTAAGATAGGATAAAGAAATCTCTTCTCTTTCTTTTATATAAATAAAAGAAAATTATGATAACGTCATCTTTATTAAAGGAAAACCTACTTGTCATTGTAAGATATTTTCTTACTAATTATTTGTTTTTATTTAATTAATTTATGACATCATATCTAATTAAATTTTGATTTTCTATTCCTTCATTAAATATTTTCACTTTTAAATATTTTAATTTGCTACATATGAATGGGTTACATGCTTTCTTTTAAGTTCTATATATATATTTTTTTTACAAACATTTTTCGATAAATTAAAATAAAAAATTTTTTATCTGCCTGCGTAATACGCGGGTTACCAAGCTAGTTAATGCAATAATAGAAGACTAGCTCTTTTTGTACTTTTATAAATCTCTTTTTTGATTTTTGTTTTATTGCGATTTGTTGAGTTCTATTAACAAAAGATGATTGTCATTTTATTTTTTTTATGTTTAACTTTTCTATAAATGTCAGAAGAAAGATTTTCGAAACCCTTTATACATAAAAGATCGTTAAATAACTTCCACCTCCAATATTGTCCAACATATGTCATGCAAGGTATTAATGGTGCTATAATCACAACCAAATTGTATAAGGTGTTGTTTTGTCAGTATAAGAATAACATTTTGTTTAATTTTGCTTTAGTATATGTTTTATCAAAATATAGCTTGGATATATATTTTTGACTATATTTTTTTAATAATTTAAATAATCCGTGTGTCGGTGCCCTTAGTACTTAGAAAACACGTTCTTTTTTGGGAAAACCAATTTGTGTATATGTATTATGTAACTTCTGACCAGCTACTATTGTATGAAAAAATTTTTAGTCAGATTCATTGTATGTAAGTAACCTGTTTAAACTGAATGAATCGTGTAAACAAGCTGATGTGGAGGTTTCTCATTGGACCATGTATCAGATGTCCTGGTGGTGTCACGTTGATTTCTTACACGATTCGTTCAGTTTTAGCAGGTTACTTACATACAATGAACCCGACTAAAGTTTCTTTCATACAATAGTAGTTGGTCACAAGTTACATACACATACACAGATACTTTTCCTTTTTTTTATATAGTTATGTAACTTTCATTTAATAAGTTTGACTACATTTTTAGTTGTTTATTCTATGTTAGATTTTAGAATATTTACCGTTATATTACAAGTTTACACTATATTTTTTTATACAACGTTTATTACACTACAACACATTTGTCATTTGTATGTACTTTTATGCATTTTTAAAAATTGCGTATTTATTGTAGTGTCATTGTCATTCTAGAATCATATATTATGTTACATCTTCAAAATTTTGATGATTCACAAAATTCATATTTTCAAGCCTTCCAAATACAAGAGCTAGATTGTGGTAACCGTTTGTCAAACATGGCTACTACAAACGGCAAGTTATTACAATAACTTCGTAATATTTTTAATTGAAAGTGATTGTATTATTTCATGTTCAAAACGAAAAATACCTCATTTGTTATTTGTAGACCTATATTTAACAAACTTGATATAAATAAGAACGTAATGCATCATCTCCGATCCACTTTGATCGTTCGTTCAATTGATTTAACAAAGGAGCCTATACGGTAATACCCACAATTTAGTGTGTTTTCAAGGGACTTATTGGGTTTACTCATTGCTTTTCATCGAAAAACTGTTGCCATAAGCAACGTCTTGTCGTTTGTCATCGTTTAGCCTACAATGTTAGTTTGATAATCAATTTTAAACTGTTGACGTGGAACTGATGTTACAAATCGTTAATTTTTTTATAAATTTATAATAATAGCTAGAAAATTATTTTTTATATAAAAAATAAAGGATGAGGAAGTGTTACCTGTGTCAGTTTGACAATCAATTATTTAAAGTGTTGACGTGAAATTGATGTTACAAAACCGACGAGCTTAGGCCTGTCATTGGGAGTGGTGTTACACTCATATCAATTGTAATTTGTAAGTCATGTAACTAAGAGAATTCGAATGTGGTTGTAAATTAAAACTAAAATGAAAGCCAGAAAGGAAGTAAAAATGATGTTGTTGCTTAAACTTGATGGAACAAAATACCTAATTATTGGTAATTTTTTTAAAAATCTATCACAATCTATAAAAGATATTCATGTTCAGTTTCAACTTGAAAAACAATTAATTTAGACTATGCAGAGTAGCTGTTCCATCACCATTTTTTCTGCCGGAACGCCCCATATCGGGCCCGGGGGACGTTCCCGTTGGAAAAAAGCGTGCCCGTTTCATTTCTAACGCGAGCGCCCTTTTTGTCTTGTAGCCTGCATCTTACCGTTGGTTGTATTGGGCTTTGAATATATATGTTTTTTTTCCTTAAATCTACTATATATATTTGTCTATCTAGTCTATACATATATATCCAACACCATATATCTACGTATGTATATATATATATATACATCTTCCTCTCTTCTTTCTTGTACATCAAATATTTATAGTTTTCACCAGATGGATTCCGATGAATCATATCAGTCTTTTAATGGGTCGGCCGATTGCGAAGACGTGGTCGATCGTGTGGTTATGAGAGTCGTTTAACTAGTCAGACGGCGTGTTGCGGCGCGACCCACCCCAACTATTCATCGAAGGTACCAGTTGATCGTGATCATATTGAAGCACACCATCGTTTGATTCGTGACTACTTTGCAATGAACCGAGATACAACGCGAGAGATTTTACAGACGTTTTCGTATGAGTAAGTATTTATTTCAGCGGATAGTCGGTGACTTGGAGGCAAGGTATACATATTTCCAGACCAGATATGACAGTGTAGGGGAAGAGGTTTCGCCAGGATACAAAAGTGTACATCTGCAATTCGTCAACTGGCATACGACGTGAATAGTGACTTTCTTGACGAGTACTTGTAGATGTTTGAGAGAACATCAATGGAATCATGTCTACAATTTTGTATTGGTAATTGTTTTTAAAATACTTATATATATATTTACATATCTAAAATACGTATATATAGTTACAATTTTATTTTCATTTATTATAAATAGGTATACAGGAAATTTACGGAGCAACATACTTACGGATACAACCTCCGACAGATCTGCAACGTATATACGATGTCCATGAACAAGTTCATGGTTTTCCCGGTATGATTGGTAGTATAGATTGCATGCATTTCCCGTGAGAGATATGTCCGGCGGCATGACGAGATACTCACACAAGCGGGCACATAGGTAGACCGTTGTTGATACTCCAAGTTGTTGCCTCCTACAATATATGGATTTTGCCTACGTACTTTGTACATTGCAGGTCACACAACGACATCAATGTGTTCGAATCATCACCAATTCTTGAAGAAATTATAAATGGTTTGGCACATACAGATAAATGTTTAATTATATTAAACTGTTTTACTTGGACTGCTTATTTGGATGTTAACTTATATTGGTTACTTGCAGCACCCTTTTGGGCAAACGGAAAATATTACGATAAGGGATACTATTTGGGCAAGGACATCTAACCGGAATATGCAACATTTGTGAAAATTTTTACCGACCCGGTTGATGAAAAAAGAAAACATTTTAAGAAAAAAACTAGAGGTAGCACGTAAGGCTATAGAACGGGCTTTTGGTATGCTTAAAAAACGATAGAAAGTTCTTAAACATCCGACAATATATTGGGACAAAAAAGCTATTCATGACGCTTGTTATGCTTGTATTGTTTTACATAACATGGTCTTGGAGGATGAAGAGTCGAAGACAAGGCCATATGCCAAGATTACAACAACCAAGAACCGAGTCTAGACTCGAATTATTGGACGCAACAAACTCCAATGGAAGTTCAAGTCCAAAATCAAACTGCCGTAAAAAATCGTTAAACTCACAACATGCTGACGACGGATTTGGTTGACCATCTGTGGTCGACTACACCACATGACTTAGAGCCTCCAGTAGATCCCCACATAGATCTCGGACAATATGTTAGCACTGACGAAGGTGAATGGTGTTTTTACATATTATATTCATTTTCTTTAGTGTGATGTGTATTTAAATAAATAAAAAGTGTTATGTTTTATTTAGTTTATTTATATATAATAATTATTATATAAAAATGGGAATGTCCTATTGTAGAATGCTCCACTTTAAAGGAATAGGAGAATGCCGTCCTTTTTATTGATTGGATATCACATGACATGTTTTGATATGAGGAGTATTCACTAATATTGAACTCCTCATAGTCTTACGGACCGACGTACTGATATACATAGCAGAAAAAATACACATACATAGTTAGAAACAAATCTACAGGGATATTCATTTAGAATTCACATTCGTTTATCAAAACTATCATCAATGAACATTGAAATTTGCCTCGATAAATTGAACATTTATATATAATAATAATTATATAAAAATGGGAATGTCCTATTGTAGAATGCTCCACTTTAAAGGAATAGGAGAATGCCGTCCTTTTTATTGATTGGATGTCACATGACATGTTTTGATATGAGGAGCATTCACTAATATTGAACTCCTCATAGTCTTACGGACCGACGTACTGATATACATAGCAGAAAAAATACACATACATATAGAAACAAATCTACAGGGATATTCATTTAGAATTCACATTCACTTGTCAAAACTATCATCAATGAACATTGAAATTTGCCTCGATAAATTGAACATATGAACCTTAGGCATTTTCCTTTTCAAATTTTTTATTTTAACAGCAAATGTTCCTATCTATAGTATACTATAAAGCAAATTATTTTTGATTTTCAATATTTAACTTAAAATTTTAATATTGATTTTAAGTTTTTTTTGACAAGTGAATTTTACCTCAGACGCGTATGATGTGTATTAATCGCACAACGAAATGGTCCCGCACTAAGCGGATCTTAAATAGTCTTTCTCACCATACCACCTCCTTAATTGGAAAATACCGTTGAGAAGAACCTACCAAGGCTCGAACTCGAGACCTTGGAGTGAACTCCCCCGGGGCCCCGCATAGCTGTTTTAGTGAAACACCCCTGGCCACTGGGTTTAACCCAGTGGTACACATTTTAATTCATGATGTACCATACATTATAGCCACATTAAATCAATAACTTCCACTACTCACTGGCGCCATCGCCACCACCACCTATCTCCGCCGCTGCCGCCGCCGTCATTACATCACCACCTTGCTGTCACTTCATTTACCGCCACAACGTGTGAGTACTTTTCTTTCGTTTCTAATTAAATACTCAATATTAATAAATTCAGCAATGACATGAAATAAACTCCGTTCTTCCACTAAGGAAAACGTACCTATCGTCTATGGATTAAGATCCTTTAAAGTTAAAAAAATAATTTTACTAGTAAAGTTAGAATGATCTTGACCTTTGAATTAAATTTAAAGGTTAAGATTCAAAAATAATTTTTAAATTTTGACCTTTAATTTTAATTCAAGAATCAAAATTCTCAACTTTACTTTAGAGAATTCTTATCCATCATCAATAGCTATATTATAAAGTAAAACTCAATTTTGTTGAGTTTTAAACTTCAATTCATCCAAACCACATTAAAGCAAAACTTAATTTTGTTGAATTTTAAGTTTCAATTAATCTAAGATACATTAAATCAATAATAGATGGGGGATGAGAATATGAGGCTGTTAGGCACCTAAGTTAGATGAAAAATTCCTCACATATCTTTTTTTGAACCATAAAAATCACGGGGGCCCATACATTTGTTCAAAATATTTAAAAATTAGTATGTGAAAGGTTTTTCACCAAAGTTGAGTGCATAACAGCCTCATATTCACTTTTCCCATAATATATATATATATATATATACCTAGGTTTTAGGTAAAATAAAACAAGTATTAAAGTAGAACAAATAAAATAATAGGTTTTCTTTCACTGAAGATCACCGTGCATCATGAAAATTATCATGCATCAATTGCTTCGTGAATGTTCGTGCATCAGTTAAATCATGATTTAAGGGTTAAGATCTTGTCTCATTTGTTTTACTTTAATAATTGTTTTTACAATAGCCAACTTTTATATACTTATTTTTTTTTTAACATTCAGTCGGCATACAACATTGGGGAAACCTCACCGTATAATAGTGAAGCCTTGCATGTACCTTAGACAACGAGATATTGACCATGAGCCATTACAAGTATTTAGAGGGAAAAACTCCAAGGTTTTGCCATTCTTAAGGATCGAACTTAAGACCTTGGGTAAAACCGAAAATGCTTTTGACCAGTTGTACTAGCCACTAAAAGTGTCATATATTTTAAAGAACACATAAAATACAATCAATGTACTGAACATTTTTTTATGACACTTTTAAAAAGTCGATACCTATTCTAGTTTTATAAAAATTTATATATTAATTTGGAGTAATTATGTGTGTTTTTGAGACAAAAAAAAATATACAATCCCTAATCTTAATCTTATCTTAATATATATTTTAAGACAGTTGAACTAATAACTTATTAACCAATCAAATCGCTCAATATCATTAAATTGATTCTCGCTTATGTCATCATTTAGATTATAAAAAATCCTAATAATCATTATCCAAATATATTATTATATTAGTATTTATATTAATTTGTAAAAAAAGTCTCATTAATTTACATTTTTCTTTTTTTCCATCAATAATTTACACTTTTTAGCCCTGAATACTTAATTTATATTTATTTTTAGCCATCAACTTAAGATATTTTTTTAGAATTTACAATCATTTAATTAATTAAAAAAATTTCGACATATCATACGAAAAAAATATTTTAAAACCTAATGACTTATTAACAAAAATTAGATTAGATTTTTATAAATTATAAATATTAATATTTAGTTTTATATTTAATATAAACACATTTGAACTCTAGATACATATCCCAAACATTTGAACTCTATATACAACATCATTATCCTAAACACAATATGAATCACACACTATGGGACGATCACTTAAGAAAACACGAGTTACAACAAAGGGTTACTTGAATACTAAATCTAGATTGTGTATTAATGTTTAAAGTTACAGTTGTCACTCAAATCAAGAGTTCTAATTGTTATCAAATAATATAAAAATAATTCCAATTGTTATCTAATTATTATAGGACAAGTGATTGAAAATAAACATATGCGTGTTATGGGCCGTGTCATGATCAAATATATATATATTTGAATATCAACTACAGGATCACAAGTATGTCTATTTTTTAAATCTTAATTATCTTTCATAATAATACCACATTATGAGTACAATTGGTTTCAAAATATTCTATAATGAAGTAATTATTATAACATGTGCCTTGTCGAATGACTACGGTAAACAATTCCATCAATATGTCTCGGCTAATAATGACATTGACGAACCTATAATTATTGTACTACAACTTGCAAAATAAAACACTTAAAGCCGTATATTTTCAAAATTATAAGCTTTTATGACTTAAATGTATGAAAATCTAATATTAATAATATCGTAAACCCTGTGTCCAGTATTGTACACGAGTTTAAAATCTAATAATTTAATAAATTAAGTTTGAAAATGATAATATATGATGTAATAGGAAGAAAGTTACTAGAACATAAAAAATCAAACGTGGTACCGCCCTTTTGGGGAGGGAACGGAATACACACGAAACTATCCTTAAAACGACGTCGGATCGGACCACTTATTTTCCAAACGACTTTGTTTCTTTGAAAAGACTAAACACGTTCCACGTGCGCAGACCCCAATTTCCAGGATTCCCTTTTGAACCATTCAATGGCTTTTTCGTAATTAACCCCCAATTCCATGCCCACTTTCCCATCACTCTTTAATACAACAAACATATCATATGTCCATCATACATATACATATTCACATTCACAAATTAACCAAAACATAACACACACAAAAAAACACTTTGTTACATTTTTTTGTTTCATAATACTTGACTACATATATTGGATTATTATTATTATTATTAGTATTATCCGGCATATATTCCGATCATTTGGGTTGCCGGAGATGACGTCAGGGGCGAGATTGCCGACGTGGAAAGAAAGAGAGAATAACAAAAGGAGAGAAAGAAGAAGAAGAGCTATTGCGGCAAAGATATTTTCGGGACTTAGAGTTTATGGTAATTATAAGTTGCCAAAACATTGTGATAATAATGAAGTTTTGAAAGCCCTTTGTAATGAAGCTGGTTGGATTGTTGAAGATGATGGTACTACTTATCGTAAGGTATATACATATACATATCATCTATATCTATATATCTATATTTCTAATAAGTATGATCAAACAATATGAAGTTAGTTTTTTTTTTGTGTGTGAATGATTTGACTATAGTTAGTTGACTTATGGAACATTTTTAAGGTGGTTTAGTGGTAAGACGTCTGACCCGGGTTTAAAGATCTCATAGGAAACCCGGGTTGAAAACATTGATAGGTAAAAATTGTGTCTGAAAACAACTATGCAAATACTGTTAGACCGTGTACATCTGAGTTAAAAACCCGACTTTACTCGGATAGTCTGAACATGGATCCTAACATTTTTGATATATATTTTTTTATTTATATATGTGGCCGGCCTTCCTATGTTGATATATTTTTGTTTATGTTATTAAGCTAAAAAGTTTGACTCATTTTTATGGGATTTTTTTTTATATAAAGCAGGATCTTGATGATAAGTTTTTAGATATACATTGTAGAAAGGCGTAGCCAAGTGTAATTACACTATGACTTTTCACTTTTATAGTTATTGAAGGTCTAGTACAATTTGACATTTTCATCCGTGACTAATATATAAACTTTCCGTTATAAATGAGGGAAATTATTGATTTCTCACATCCTAACATTTGTACTATATATGATGATACGTATATTGATTGATGTATAACACTTTGTGATAGACCCATGTAAAGCGGTATATATAGAGCAATTTGTGATTAACAACAAATGATAGTATGGACTATTTCATTTAACGACTTGTTTTATTTACCGGGTTTAAATTATCAATAGTGTGAAATGAATGATTGGATTAAAAGTATAAGGTGATGTTTGCTTGGGACTTAATAAACTCAGTCATGACTTAATCAAAGATACTTAATCCATTAAGTCATCAAAAGTATTTGTTTTTTGACTTAATAAACAAAAAAACAAATGTATTGACTTAATCCATACAGACGTTATTTATCTATTCAGTTACTTATCAATTTAGTTACTTAATGGTTAAAAAAACAAACAAGCCTGTCTTCAAATAAATTGTCTTGTGAAAAAATAACACTTCAAAATTGTTCTTTGCTTTCTTTTTATGGTGAATAATGTATGTGTATGTGATATTCTTTTGGTTGGTTATATGACTTATATAGTTATATCTAATGAAGTTGGACTTGGACCTACACTTTTTACTTCTAGGATTTCAACTGTTGCAGTGTTGCCATGATTTTTCTCCACTTTCATGATTTCTTATCTTTTGTATCTTAACTTTGATTACTATCTTTATGTTTTGATTTTGGGAAAAGGTAAGATCTCAAATCTTTGGTCTTTATACTAATTAATTATACAACTTATTAATAGTCAAACTAGTAAAATAATTCTGGTTACTCTGCATACATTTTGATTCTGTATTAACATTATCTGCTTATTGTTAATTTTCATGGTTGTTTCATTGTCACAATTCTAATTTCATCTTTTCATCTCTGCAGGGTTGTAAACCTGCAGTAGAACGTGCGGAAACCATGGGTGGATCGGCGTCAGCTAGTCCATGTTCATCGTACCAACCAAGTCCAAACGCATCTTCCTATAATTTTAGCCCGACATCATCATCTATTCCTAGCCCGGTTTCAACCCTTTACGCATCTAATAACCCTGACCCGAATTCTCTTATCCCATGGCTAAAGAACCTCTCATCTAATCCTTCCTCTAAGTTCCCTCACCATGTTTACATACCCACCGGTTCCATTAGCGCCCCAGTCACCCCTCCCTTAAGTTCACCCACTTGTCAAACTCCAAGAATGACCGACTTTGATGATCAAACCAAATCCCCTGTTTGGGCCGGGCCGGGCCAACATTTTCCTTTCCTAGCATCTTCAACTCCACATAGTCCAGGGATCCAAACACCGACCGATTCAGGTTGGCTGTCAGGTGTCCAAACACCTCAAGAAGGTCCATCATCTCCCACATTTAGTCTTGTAGCCTCAAATCATCCATTTGGGTTCAAGGACCCATTATCGGGTCGAATGTGGACCCCAGGGCCAAGCGGGACGTGTTCTCCTGCGATCACAGGTAGTATTGAGCAAACAGCCGATATTCCAATGTCGGATGTGATTTCATCTGAGTTTGCTTTTGGTAGTAACATGAAAGGCATAGTGAAACCATGGGAAGGAGAAAGAATCCATGAGGAATGTGTTTCGGATGATCTTGAACTTACTCTAGGGAATCCGAGTACTAGGTAAGTCGAATCGTTTTATAAATATGATTACTTACAAGTAATGAAGTTAATTAGAAGTATTATTTTTTTTGCAGATAATGGTTGAATATAATGAATGTGAAGATATTGTTGTGAAACAAGATTAGATTTAGATATAATACAGAAGTTTGTACGTGTTGATTTCTTGTCTTTCATATTCTTATTTGATATTCATGATGAAAGGAGAGAAATATAATGGTAAATTTTATAAGTAGTTCCTGCCAGCAGGAGTTTTTCCATTTTATATTATTTTATTTCTTTATTAAATATTAATTTTGTCTTTTTTTTTTATAATACTACATTGGTTACAAATTCTATTTTGAAAGAGGCGTTTTATTGTAAAACGTATTAAAATAATTGTCCAATATAAGAACTAAATGAACATTAGTTAGTGATTTGTTTTTTTTATATAAATAATTGTCAAATATAAGAACTAAATGAACATTAGTTAGTGATTTGTTTATATATATATTGTCTCCAACTAAAATTAATAACAGAAATACAAAGATAAATGATAAAACTATGAATATGAATATATCTATTTGTTGTAAAGAAAGAAGAATATAAACAATTGGAAAAGTGGGAAATATGTATGTATGATCCACGAAGGGAGAGAGGGACATGGTGTTTTGGATCGGAGAAGACAAGTGGGGGACCGAAAATGGGAATGGACAGAGTTGTGTGTGTAAATGGAGCTTTTCACGTGGCCAAGTCTCTATAGTCGGGTCTTATTGTCCCCTCCTCTCATCTTGCATCCAAATCGATCCAGTTGTCACTATTGTTTCGTTAGTATATGTACATCTGTGTATAAGTATGAAATGAAGTAGTCTAAATACCGTTGAGCCCAAAGTTGTCGTTGAAAAGAAAGAAAAATATCAATTCACCGGTATGAAAATTGAAGCGTATATGGTTAAATTTATATACTTAGTTTATGTTACATTGCATTGTTTTTAATGTCAAAAGACCTTTATAGTAGCTTGACACTTACATATACCGAATTCTGTTTATGATATATGGAATGTTAGTCAGTTGATTGTTATTTGGGACTAGCGACCATGATGAGTTGTTAGTCATTTGACTTGTTTGTTGGGATTAGTTACTTGGACACTTATTTGTGTTGCTAGTCAACTGGATTGTGGATTGAGGCTCGTGACTTATAAACGTATATATGGATTGATAATCGTTGCTTGTCGGGTCTGATGACTTGGGAGGTGAAATGCAGGTCGTTAGCCGGTTTGCATAGACATAAGGGTACCTGGTTTGCACATAAATGTGCATGCTAGTGACGGGATTACACGATGTGGACCAAATAGCGTTAGTTTGACTTGCATATTTGATAGTTGAGCGATTAAATTGCTTGATTTATGCTATTGATTTATTGATTCAATTGATTGATCAATTCAGATTGCTTGATGGACTTAAACTGCTTGTTGGAATTGAATTATGTGATTATGTGTTATTGTGTGATCTTGTAACTCAATAATTTTTGCTTATTATTCAGTTCTTTACAATTTTCTTTGGGTGCAACTAGTTCAAAAGACAAGGCAAAAACTAGTTGAATTAGTTTGGTTTTGAATTGTAGTTGAATTGTGCCTGTGGCAGGGAACTTAAAGCTAAAAAAGGTAGCAATGATATTTTGATGTTAAATATTCCCAAGCCAAGCTCTTGAATCTTGATCAATCTCGCACAAAAATGGTGTCAAATGTGTCTTTTTGTCTTGAAATCAGGTTGGCAATCTTTTGGTTAAAATTTAATGAAAATAATGTTAATGAACTGGGCTTCCAAGTTGTTTTAACTTTTAACTAGTTTAGTAGTTTGTATGTTTTAGATAAAAATGGCATTTGGTGGCAACTGCCTTGACGCGTTGTTAACGAATGCGTTATGCATTTTGGGTTTCTAAGTGTAAACTAGTTTAAAAAATGTTGTGCGAATACTTGGGCCTAGGCCCGTCTGGTCGTTTTCGGTGAAAATTGAAAACGTAGCAAACTGCAATTAACAAATGGTAAATGTATGAAAATTTATATGGAAAAATGATCTGTATTGCAGACTTTACTTAAGCTTAAGTACTGCTATTTTACATAGTTCCCTGATTTTTACATAACATCCCCCTGAATGTTACAGAATCCTCCATACTTTACCTAAGATAGGTACTGCATGTTTTATCTAATCTTCCCCCTATTTATATTGATGTAATCTGCACATTTTGATAAATTTCAAAGCGATTTTAGCTTGTGTAATTAAGTTTCAGAGATCAAATGGTAAAATAAAAAAACATATTCTATCAAAAACCTACAAGACTGTAGGCATGATAAATCAATCGTTCTTACAATGATGTTGTAATTTTTTGTTGTCGAGATTTAAGGGATGTTTTATGTTGCGGTCGAATTGTATATGCATGTTATTGTTCAAATATACTTGTATCCACCTATCCCCCGCCCAAACTGAAGAGCAATTTGTAGGGTGAAGCACAATAATTTAGTCACCAAATCTTAGTTTCTAAAGGTGAAAATGTTTAAAGATTTCAAAATTCAAATCATAAGATCAAAAAATTTCCCTTTGTGGTCGTGAGGGTTCACCAGCTACCAATTTGGATAACTTGAAGAAAAGCTATTGATTACCTTCGATTAATCGGCTTGCAAATCAAGTCAAAAACGTAAGTTAACAAAAAAAAAAAAAAAGTAATAATAGGAAATCTATTTGTAAAGTTCAAAGATAATGATAAGAATGTCACAACTTAACCCATTTCTTTTTTGCTATTGTAAAATTTAAGTCAAGGTTCATATTCTTCAAAATTGAAGCTTACGCTAAAGAAAAAAAAACAAAATATAAACCTGTCAAAAACATCGATACAAATAAGAGAGTCTAAAATAAGGGATAATTACCCATAGTCCCATATAAACAAAAAAGGGGCCTCATTTTACAATTTAAACCAACTTTTTAAATCTCTCTGAAATAGACAAAATACCCGTGTGATTCATGTAAAAGACACACGGATTGTTTAAGCCAATCAGGATTTAACACGTGGCCACTAGTCTTACATACACCTACTCTCCCCCAACAACACATTTTCTTTTTCTCTTCACCTAAAACACAAACTATTTGCAGAAAAGAAACACCTTTTTTTATCTTCTTACTCCAAAAACATCACCTCCTTCATTGAATTAAACAACATTTATAAGTTTTTTGTGTTAATCTTTTATATCCTTCACTTTCTTAATTTTGCTCTCAACTATTGAATGTGAAAAACCTATGACATTGGTTATCATCTGATGACATGATATAAACAAGACTTAACTAAAAAGCATTAATTATAATATCATCCTGAAATAATAAGAAGAAAGATGCAGGCTCGATTAATATCATGTAGTCCATGATGGTAAGGGTTGTCAAAAACACTCTCCGTATCTATCGTCATCCTCTATTATTGTTCCAATGTGGAAAATCCATCAACCAAACAATAATCATCACATCCATGACCAACTATAAACATAATGACATATACAGTTTCAAAAATAAAGACACATGAGCATGATCAAGGAGATGCCAGCAATGCATATATAATCCAGAGGTTGGAAACCAAAAATGATCTATTGCTTGCAAACAAAATCCACTTGATAATAAAAGATGATTTTGTTGTTGTTTAATTGATTTAAGGAAGAGTTGTTTGAATTGTGATATTATCATCTTCATTTATTTAAAAATTTGTAAAGAGAAGATAAAAGAAGATGGGGTATTTAGAAAGAGAAGATGGAGAGTGACCCACATACCGAGTTCTGAAAACAATCCGTGTGTTTTCTACCTGTATCATAGGGTATATTGTTTATTTTAAAAAAGTTTTGAAAAGCTTGTATAAATTATAAAATGCCAACCTTATTTTGTTTATATAAGTTTTTCCCCTAAAATAAAGTAAGAGAATATCTCAAATTAAATGAAAGAATACATTGATTATCATTTATTTATTTAATACTCATCAAAGCGAGACATATAAAAGTTATCAAAAATACAAAAAAATATATTGACACAAAACAACTATCCCGCCTAAAACAATCAATTTTTAAAATCAATTTCCAGTTGTATCACTTTACTCTTTCCCATCTTGGTTTGGTACCGAACCTGGGACCTCCTTTCAGACCGTTACTCCGAACCTAACTTTTTAAAACCCCAAATAAAACCTCTCATTTCACAACTACTTCCAGAATCCCCAATTTTCACACACACAAAATGGTGTCCAAAATCAAGAACCCAAAAAGATCTCCGGCGAAACACACCCGTCACCGCCGCAAGAAAACACCCGTCAAATCCGCCACGAAAACCGCCTCGGTCGTAGTCTCGTCGATTAACAAATCGATCTACACTTGTCACCGTCGTCTCGTTAAAATCTTTTCAAAAATCGTTAAAATCGCAACTCCAAAGAGAAAATCGTCTGCCAGAAAAGGCTACAAAGTATTGAAAAGTTACCCAATTGATTTAAACGACGAAAAAGTTCGTCGATCTTTGTTTCAAGAACCACTAATTCCGCTTCCTCCAATAAAAACCCAGAATCAAAAAACCGTCTTTCTTGATCTTGATGAGACGTTGATTCATTCGGTACCTATCACGAGCCTTATTCGTCCAAGAAACTTTGATTTCGTAGTGAAACCGTTGTTAGATGGAGAAAGGGTGGATTTTTATGTACTAAAACGTCCTTTTGTTGACGATTTTCTTGAATTTTTAAGTCAAAATGGTTATGAAATCGTGGTTTTTACCGCGGGGATTCAAGAATACGCGTCGTTGGTATTAGATAAATTGGATAAAAAGGGTTTGATTTCGTATAGATTGTATCGGGATTCTTGTAAGGAATATGATGGAAAGTTTGTTAAAGATTTGTCGGGTTTAGGAAGGGATTTGAAGAATGCGGTTATTGTTGATGATAACCCAAATTCGTTTAGTTTGCAGCCGGAAAACGCTATCCAAATTAGGCCGTTTGTTGATAATCTTGAGGATATCGAGTTGAAGAAATTGATGGATGGGTTTTTTGATAAATGTAATGAGTTTGAAGATTTAAGAGACGCTTTGAAAAAGTATGATAATTTTGGGAATTTGAAATGTGAGGAATTGATTGAGGATTGTGGAAATTCTGAGAATTTGAACTTTCAAGCTCTTGTTGAAGTTTGAATTATAGTTTCGTGTTTCGGTTTACTTGTTTTTTTTGTTTTTTTTTTTTTTCGTTTCGAGGTTTTTATAGTGTTAAAGTGTCGTTTTTAAGAGTTTACTTGAATGATGTTCGATAGTTATATCTGAGAGGAATGAAAAAGTAGAAGTGTAATTGGCGATTACATATGTAATAAAAATGATGATAATTTTGCATATGTAGAAATAGTATGAATTTTTTGGTCTGCATCTTGGGTTTGAAATAAGTTCTGTCATACCAAGAAATGCCAATTTCATCAAGTTTACACGCAACAGATCGTGTAAACATAAGGAAGTCGGGAAAAGGAGATGAATAAATAAGCGAAGAGCTTATGCAAAGTCTGCACACAGGTTGGAAGTGTAATAAGCAGGTGTATATGTGTTCAAAATCGCTTGTTGCAGACTTTGCATAAGCCCTTCTAATAGCGAAAACACAGCTATTAGTGTGTTTTCGCTTTATATTAACAGAAAAAAAACAGACGTATTGTTAAGCCATCTGACTGCTTCTTGTATAAAATAAGTAAAGTTCATTAACAGGGTTGCATAATAAGTCTGTTGTATGCAAATCTATGTCTCTCTCAGTGGGATTGTTTCCATAACTTGACCTCATGATCTTCTCTTCAATAATGCATGACTTAACCAATTTCTTCAAGTCTTAACCCCAAGTAGAAGCTTTTTGAAATTCGAGGCCCTTCTCATACTCGTATGTGTTGTTTGGCAAAGAGCTTATATGATAGCGTTTACGAATTACACTTAAGTGTACATGAATCATCATCATCATCATCATCAAAAATCAGCCATATCATTATGTTTACTTGTACCAAGTCATGTAAAGGAAATTGCGAAAAACAGATGAATAAATAAGTGACGAGCTTCTGCAAAACAAGCGGGTGTGTAAAATCTGAAGACTTACTGGAAGTAAAATAAGCCGCTGTGTATATGATCATAATCGCTTATAGCAGTGGTAGTCTGGTATATAACCATTCAAGTTACATCGGAAAGTACTTGGACAAACCCATTTAATCATACATTGATTCCTGACTATGCGTTATAATGTAGTCATTTAATCATACATGTAAGAATGGTTTTGATTATAATGAATGTCATAAATGTGTTATGAATTGACTATGCTTTATAACATGTCGACTACATCCAACTTTTACTCACAATTTGGAGACAGATGATTACAATGTCATGGAGGCTTCAAGAGATGAAGTCCCAAAACCCAGTTTGAATTGTTTGGCTACTTATTTTGAACATACAAATTTCGTCTTAAACCACCTAATATGTATTTCAATTGTCTCCAATGAGATTTGAACCCACAACTTTTCGATCAATAGGACACCTGACGGCTGAAACCTCAATACAGCTAGGCAATATATGCCCTTTGGTATTGTTTGGCTATTAGTTGTGTTTTCGTAAGTAAATTACATACAGTACTCATTACAGGGTTAAAGAATAAGTCTGTAAAATGCAACTCTCTTTCTCAATGGTATTGTTTCCATTATTCCATCTCATGATCTTTTTTTTCAATAATGAACAACTTAACCAATTTCTTCAAGTCTTACCCCCAAAGTAGACAGTGTTATGAAATTCGAGGTTCTTCTCGTAATCGTTTGAACAATTGATAAACAGACTCTAGCAAAGAGCTTATAGTAGTGTTTCCTGATGGCAGTTAAGTACATGAACCATTATCATCTTCAAAAATCAGCCATATCAAATTACTTATACAAAAATTGCACACGAAAGATATCTCAACTACAGCCGATATCCCAGAAAGCACATACAAGGTGCAGTTTTATTAGAAGGCTAAAACGTTGTACTGAAATTCCATTCATAGATTGTAAAATCGAGTTTTTAGAATACTTCCCAAGGTTTTGCCATCTATGATCACGGGTAATGATCAATCCTCCTAATTGTTTAGCCTAAAAATCATCCTAATTAATAGAATCGTGACATGTGAAAAATCAAGGGGTAAGATTAGGAAAAAGAATTAGTGGATTATATGTGTTAACAAGTTGATATATTAGGAGGATTTTTAGAAAAATTTATCATTTTCTTTATTACTAGGTTAAAGTAAAAATAGTAGGAAAAAAAAAACATTACACTACATTCTCTTGGCAGATAATATCTGAAGTTTAAAGCATTATTAATTTATTATGTACAGAAAATCAAACAAAAATTAATTGTACTCACCTTAATAGAAACAGGTCCCAATAACATAAAAGAGTAACAAATATGCACATCAATTATGAAATTCATATTCTTATCATTAATCTGGGTCCAAATAAAACAATACAAACTACAACAACAATACCCAATCCCGTCAAAAACGAAATACAGGAAGGTAAAATCTAAACAGTCCTGTCTCTTATTATCTCCAGCAAAATTTAAAAAAAAAAAAAAAACAGAAAACAGCCAAAAAATATATGGGATCACCAAGTAGCTAAAAATATGATTAATAATAGTAACTAACAAATAAAAATATGAGAAGGCAGAAGAAAGGATTCAAGTTTAGAAAAACAAGTATCATCAACAACTTCACTCACGCACCATCTGCATTCCTTGTTGTTATTTAAACACTCTGTTTTTGATACAAAATCTCCACACTCTTGTTGTTGGGTCTTCTTCTTAACAATAGATCCATAAGTGGGTGATGTTGAAAGTAGAAGCAAAATTATGAAAATGGTGATCGGGATCATATGTGATGATGGTTTCAAACGATTTGGATCCATTTTCGTTTTTAGGGTTCGTGGAACTAGATTAATTGTGGGGTTTTTTGTTATATATGTGTGGAGTTGAAGGACCGAGAAAGTAAATACAAAAACATCAAGGCTCAAATTGAAAGTTTTAGTGGAAAGTTTAATTATTATCCAAGACAAATAATAAACTTTTATTGAAGGATAACATGACTATTGATTACAAAATAGGGAGTGATATATGTACTCCAATTGCTCACCAAGAAGAAGTTTGGGCGCGAGAGCAAAAAAATAGGGGTCATTTACGCTGTTGTGTCAAGAAAAGTTGCATCATTTTTTAGCCATCTACAACAATTGTACAATGCTTGTATTGTTGTGGATGACCAAAAGTAGTTGTAAATATATCACTTTCCTTACAAAATAAGTATATATGTTAAACTTGATAATAAGCTTAGTATTTAGTCAAGGTTTATAGGATCGGAAATTCAAGTTCATAGAAAAAGAAAGGTTTACGAAAAGCTTAAGCGAAGCACCTTGACGATGATATGAACTTTTAAAATCCATAACATTAGATTAAGAGGAGTGAGACGACTTAAGGACATGTTTGTTTTTAAGACTGAATTGATAAAAGTAACTGAATAGATAAATAATGTCTGTATGGATTAAGTCAATAAGATTATTATTTGTTTATTAAGTAAAAAAAAAAACATTTTTGATGAATTAATGGATTAAGTATTTTTGATTAAGTCACGACTTTTTTTTATTAAGTCACAAAACAAACACCACCTTAGCCTCATAATGAACCCCATTTATCGCCCCAGGCAATTTGGCCTCCAAATTTTTCCCTTCACATCCAAAATTCGTCGCCCCATTTTTATTACATATTCAGTTATTCACTACCATTATCCACTTTTAAGTTTTTTGAAAGGCTTTCTAAACACTTGCTTGGTGTCACATGACATAAATTCCTCGAATAACTTCACTAGTTTTAGTTTTGGACATGCATAAATGGAAATGTGTAAAAAAGATTTTTGAAAGCGATAGATGTTTTATGATTTTTTTTACATCTTGATACACTTTTCTTTTACACCATTATGCATCAAAAACGGCTTTTTCTTCGCAATTATAAAACCCACCAAAAAGGCCAATATACACAAGTTATGCAACCTTGTACATATAGAGGTTTTCATTTGAACACATTTCATCCAACTCAACATCAGATGTGTATGCCGATTTGCAGGCACAAACAGTAATTAAAGGAAGTTCCTACTTCCTACCTCAAAAAGATTATTTCACTATACATTAACTTGGTACTTGTTTGCAAAATGTCATTTTGAATCATCAAGAGAACATTAGTATATACAAAAGAATACATGAATCTTGCATACAATTATGACAACATCTGCACTTTCTGTTCAGCAGAAAAAAATAAAATTACCCGAACCTTATGAGTTAGGTTGTAACAAAACAGACACAGTATACTCTATATGACTCAACGGCAGGTTCAGTTTAGCCATTTCTGTACATTTACCCAGCAATCTACTTTGGAACTGGACGGGTGTTTCGAGATGCGTTAGCATTTACAGAAACACTCCTCGGCTGTAGCCTTGGAACAATCATAGGAGTACAACATACAAGAGTGAACAACATTTCGATCAGAAAGATCATAAGACTAACCCATATGTACACTGTCCCTTTCCAAGACCACAAAATCCTTTTTAAGAAGGGTGGTTGCGACTCTATCTTCAAAAATGCTTCATATATTTCAGGAACACCTGCACCTTTTGTATATTCTGCTCGTTGTTCCAATGTTACCCTCAAGCAGGACAAAGGGTCATCTCTTTCTGTATATCCTCTGAATTTTATGTTTAGTGTTTGGGATTCCGATGAGTAGCCAGAGATTAAGGGTGCTAGCTTTAAAAAGGTCAATATAAGGCGGATGGGTTGACTTCTGTAGTGGAGCATACACGGTTGTCTAGTGCTTGCAAGACGTTTGCCGTCAACAGAAAGAAAGTCTACTCTGACCTTAAACGAAAAGAACATAAACAAATGCTGGTTATACATAAACTTTTATCAGATAGTAACATTGACATATTATACCCAAATTAGATATAAAATGAATATAAGCAAAACTGCAGTATACTACTCAACAAATCAAAAGATTTACGTAATTAGTAAGACATTAACTTTTTAGTAGTAGTAGAAGGTCGGAAAGGTCGGGTAGAGTTTGGGGTAACATATTAAAGATAGGAGAGGTTCTCGATGAGGTAAGGATCGACTTTACTAATTCTTTTGAAAAGATGGACAATGATGGGAAGGACACATTATTTTGGAAAGATATTTGGGTGGGGGGCAAGGGGTACTAAAAGTAAAAATGTGAAAAATTATTTCATTTAGAGAAAATAAAGATGTGAAAGTGGGAGAAACAAGGGGGTGGATCGACGGGAAGTGGGCGTGGAGTTGGGATTAGGTTAGGGAGCTGCAGGGAAGGGTGTTGGGAGAATTGGAGGATTTAAATAGGATGGTGAGGGGTAGGGAGGTAGGACTAGAGGATGATGATAAATGGATATGGGTGTTGGGTGGTGATGACGTGACGGAAAGTTTTCGAGAAGAGATTTGAGGAGAATGGTGGATGAGAAAGTACGGATAGTCGGAGAAGAGAGGAGAGGATGTGGTATAGACTGTAGAGTAGTTCCAAAAAAGGTATGCATTTTTGAGTGGAGACTTAGGAATGATCATATCCCAGTTCGAGTCAATCTTGAAATGATGGGAATTGGCGTTCACAGTACTCTTTGTCCATGTGAGGATGAAGTGGAAACCATTGATCACTGTTTTAGTGTAAATTTGTTTTAGAACTATGGAAAAAAGATTTTCGAGTGGTGGGGACCCCCGGGGGGGGGGGGGGGGTGATGTTAAATAATACAATTTCTAATGGAGAATTAGTCAAAAATGAGGGCTTGGGGTCATTTACGGATCAAAAGAAAATTGCATGGAAGACTATTGTGTAGTCATCCCTATATATGATTTGGATAAAAAGGAATAACAAAGTGTTCAAGACAAGAAAGCAGGTGGGACCTAATTTGTTTAGAGGAATTTAAATGGGCTCTTTTGGGTGGTATTCTGCAAAGAAGAAGAATTCAGATGTGTCATGGGAAAGTTGGAAAAGGCCTGCAATTGGTATCTTCTGAGTAAGGGAGCTGCTACAATTTTATGAAGTTCTCATGGTCAAATATGGGATTGTAAGTTGAGTCTCTGTTGTTGTCAAAAGGCCTGATAAAGCATTCTTGGTCAATAGTTTCCATTTATTATTTTGCATATCTAAATGGTTGTTTTGTAACCTCAGCCCATTTTACATCTTGTAAATGGGTCATGTAGTAATATATGTCTGCATTTTCCAAAAAAAAAAAACTTTTCATGCTTTTAAAGAGCATATTTTCAGCAGACAGATCATGCTCATATTCTCTAAATCTTATTCATTTCACTTCTGTTCCATTTCAAAATCTCATTAACCAATTTATTCTCATTATTCTATAACCTTCTAATGTAGAAAAAAATGTACAAGGGGATGGAACTGCTACTACATTACTACTGTCGCATTTTAGTACTGATTCTCAGATATGTTTGGATAAACATATTTTGCTGCTTAATAATTAATAACATAGGGGCTTTTCATAGTAATTCATACCACCTGCAAAAGTCAAACGTTTACTCCTCCTAACCTAATTCGAGGGTGTTTGGCTTAATTAGTTTTTATGGGAGCTATTGTCTTATTTGGTTTTGGCTTATCTTTAACAAGTCAAGTTTTGTGGCTTATTTTGGTTCACAGGTTTATAATGTAAAAGCTTATAAGTCATAAAGTTAGCCACAAAAAATAAAATAAGCTTCGAAATAAGGTAGGCCAAATATTTAACATTGTGATCTGACTAATACAACTTCAAATAGCAGAAGCATATCAAACACTATTGCCTACAGCCCTTTCTGTAATAGCTAATTATCCAAACTTAGATTATTACATATATTTCACACAATCACTTTCAAAACACATATCCAAACAACCAACTACAATAAATACAAATATGTTTCTCTACTATCAGCATAATCTGAAAGGCGAAAGCATACCTGGAAAATCCCAAGGTTTCTGTTGTAATACGACTCTGGCAATGTTAACAATACCGTAACATACACTTTACGACCAGGAGATATAACTCGATAATCGTCGCCCTCTCCGGGCCCAATCAAATCACTGCATTCCAAAAACGACGACTCTGGGCATGACATCAACGGTACAAAAGCCGTAGGACTATCTTTCGTGTAATCAAAACTCAACTCCTGCATAATCATTACCGGCTCTTCCAAAACACGCTTCAAAACGACACCACTAACAACAAACGCAAAAATCAACAAACTAACCAAAACGAAACCTACATAAACCGACCATAACAACCCCCACGCGATTTGAACACACAACTTCGACAAAGACTCGTTATTCCTAGTCAACATATCCATAACCCTATCAACACCATCAAATCCTAAACTAGAAAATCTCGATATATTCGTTAATATATATTCTTTTACAACGTTTAGGGTACTAAACGGGTCGATCATAAACACATACGAATAATAAGGTAACCGTAATGGAAACATGATTGAATTAACTAACAAATTTAATTGAAACTCTATCATTTTAATCCCTAATGAAAATAAATAATTGGAACCATAAACAGGTAAATGGGTATCATTATTAACATTAGTGATTTCAGAAGTATTGTCATTTCCATTTTTAGAAAGATTGTCAGAACTTGTAGTGTGATCTAATGTAATATTTTCTGAATTAGAAATGGTGGAATCAGAAGGGAACAAAGTGTTGTTGGAACATTCGGGATCAAAAGAGTCTGGTGCATCTGTGAAGGATTGTTTGTCGGATTCGTGATCCGTGTGTTTAATGATGTTTTTGTCGGAATTGGAGTGGTGGTAGTGTTCCATTTGTTGGAGATTAACAAGTGAGAAATTGAATTAAGGTTAGGGTTGGGAGATGATTTACATTTGGTGAAGAGAAACTGGAAAAGAGTAGAAGGGATCAAGGAATGATCACGTGTTTAGTGTGATTAAGGAAATTAATTATACTAAAGAGTAAACTGCTTTTTTGGTCCTTGTGTTATCACCCAATTCACAAGCGCAGTCCAAAATATTGCAACGGTGGTCCTATTTTAAGCGAGTCCAAAATATTGCAACGGTGGTCCTATTTTAAGCTTTTGATTGCGATCTTAGTCCAGAAAGTAACAGTCATTCGTTTTAAGCCGTTAATGGAAATGTGTGCTACACACATGATGGGTATATGTGTAATTTAACCTCCCAACTACCCCTATAAATCCCTTTAACCTTGCCGTTTGCAATCCAAATTAAATTAACACCGATTCATCACATTTCCAACTAGAAGAATACCCGTACGTAGCTTGGGTTATACTTAATAAAGATATTTTATAACTTACATTTCAATTGAACACGAGGGTTAGTTTCTTTTTTTAGTTACTTGTATTAAGTTTCTGAATGTATAAATAATATTTGTATGTATCAAGTAAAAGATAGGTAATTAACAATTATTTAAAATTTATTAAGTCAAAAAGAAAACATCAAATTGACTTAATTATTAAGTTATGCCCCCTCCCCCTTTAAAGCTTGTTTGGGACTGAAACCCATTTTGCAATCTTAAAAGTGATAGTTTTTAGATGAGTTTAGTTTTGATTATTTGATTGTAATTCTAGAATGTTTGTTTATAATCTCTAGTATCTTACAAGTTGATCGTTTGAATATTATTCATTTGAATACATAATATTATTTTGCCGTTCAAACAAAAACAATAAAATATCCTCAAAAAAGTTGAAATAAATAACGTCCAAATATTTAAAAGGGTTAAATGAAAGTATTGTGTGCGTTTATGTGCATCTCAAAGTTATATTTGTATCGTCATCTTCTTCATATCCATTATGATTGCTATGAATTAAAGTAGATTCTATTGAATTATTAGAAATGCGATGTATGACACTCTAAGTCTAACAAATATAGCCTTATATTTCAGTAGAAGTGTGTATTTTTATAATAAGGGAAGTGATATTCATACCACATAATTTGATAAATTTATCACTGTTATACATTACATACTTGTACAGTATGCTATAAAACATGTACAGTATGGTAAATGCATCAAAACTTGTGGTACAATTATCACTTCCCTTATAATAAGGGTTGTTTTTGTAGATTTTTACTTTGAAATCATTTTAGGCCAATAAAATGTTCAAACTTAACGGCCTAAATAACTAAGCTAGTAATTGAAACAAAGGCCTAAATAACTAAGCTAGTAATTGAAACACATCACCCTAATATACATCACAAGCTAAAATCATTATACATGTCATGATTTCATTATAATAACTTAGTGGTAAATGGTTCCATCCATACTATAAAATATTACAAAAAAAAAAATAAAATTGTACAATACCAAAGAAATGATCAAATTAAAGCTTGAAACATGATAATAATAATAATAAAAAAGAAAATCTCAAAAGAAAATCCTTTCAAAGTGAAGAAATAATCAATAAACTATTGTCACAAATACAGAGAGATGAAATTCGACTCCAAAATTAATATTTGTTGAATCGGAAATACACGAAACAGACACACTACTTGACTAACAAACATATATAGGCATATAGCAAAGTGGAGATACATATATATATGTTCATGCGTGTCTTCTCTGCCCGTGGCTTTTGGTGTTGGACGAACCCGTAAGGGATGGTGGCGGTGTCCGGGACTCGGCGTAGCAATGGCTAAACCCGCTTCCACACTCACCCCCTCGTAGCTAGTGCATTAGAAAACTGATTATTTGTAGTGCATTAGTAAACTAATTAATAATATCAGAGCCAAATTATGTTAGATATCAAAGAGACAAGTATTGCAAATTAAATAGGAACAGCAAGTGATTTAGTCCTAGTCAAGTAATTAACTACTACGTGAGATAATCGGGGGAAATTAAACCGATTGACCTATTATTCTAGTACAATCTATAATGACGAGCCCAAAAGAGAGAAAGCAAGTTTGTGCTCGAAGAAGGGTAGTACACATTCCATCTTCAATCAATTAAACACAAAATAATACAAAAACACACATTCAATGAATAAGACTTTTTAATAATACTACAAAAACTATATGAGGTAAACAAAAATTGATTCCTACAACGTTGACTTTATGGCAGTCAAAGAAAGAAAAATAAACTCCTACAATGTTGACTTTATGGTCAAAGAAAGAAAAATAGACAAAAAAAAATTGCTTCGCAAGAACTTCACTTTATGGCAGCAAGGTTTTAAGAAAATATACAGTTGTCTAGGGCCACGTCTATAGCCTCCTCTTCTTCTTCGTCGTTTATAACTGGAGATATATACACAGACAATATAGATATATGAGTATATCAACATACGAAAAAAAAGCCAAAACAATATGAAAGAAATTATATAAAACACACCTGGCCCTCCCCACTTACTCGCTCAACTTCTTCAATTCCTCCTGGAGAGGAAACTGCATGACGAGCCATGAAGACGAAACAGTGCCAATGGCTCCCCCTGAGGTGAATATGAGACGAAACGAATGGAGAGGTCGTAATGGGTACTCCTATATATTCTTATGGTTCCTGTTTGGATTCTTAGATTCCCATGTGTAAATGAAAAGATATAAAGACTATATATAACAAATATATATATATATATATATATATATATATATATATATATATATATATGAGATTGTGTATGTGTGGGAAAATATGGAACGTGATGTTATAACCCAAGGCCAAAAGTCATCCATCCATTTTAAAAGCTAGTAATCCTCCGTTGAATATAACGGGAGTTAGTTATTCCCAGTGTAGTGCTCAACCCACGTTTCTATTATCTATTCAACTAAAGTTCCGTTTTTAATGGACTAATTTAAACGGCTTGGATCAAATGATAATCCCATTGAATGATCAAGATTGAGTAGAATTCTCACTCATTGGTGGCAATATTTATATATAATAACAATGAAACCAACAAATCCCTTTCTTTTCCATAAATTTATCAAATCAAAAGAAAATCCTAATAAAACTAAAATCCCCATTTTTTAAATAAAACCCTAACACACGATTCATAAATACTTGATCTTCAATTCATATTTTTGGCTAATTTCTATTTCAGTTTCTTTAATCTAAACAAACTAAAATAACATATAGTTAGAATTCCTTTTATTTGAAATCAACCCCCAATAAACCCATAAAAATCTAAAACATAAACATGTAAAAACCGAAATCAAATCAGACTCGGTGATTAAAATGGTGGTTGACAATCAACAAAAAACCCATTGGTTTTCTCCAATAGTCACAAAGAAGATATGGCGAATGAAGTCATCCTCGATATCTGCAAGGAAGGGTTTGTAAAGTAAACTTCGTTGATAATATGGTCATCTTCAGTGATTTAGTGAGAGGTGTCGCCCAAAAAATGATAGTTTAAGTTTGTGTTACAACCCGCAAGAAGTGCTTTTAGTTAAATCAATATGTTTAGAGTGTTGTCACAATACATAAAATTATTGGATTTAATGGATGTCTAATTAAAGCAATATGTTTCTCATGGAAGTGAAAGTGGTACTCGTGGTGGTGTTCTATTTGAGAAAATGAAAGTGGACTGGTGGTGGTGAATTGTATGTAAGTATCTATATTATTATTATGACAACGAAAACTACAATGGTACCAAATCCTGGCATAACCAGGGTATGGGGAGGTAAAATGTAGATAGGCCTTACCCCTACTCAAAGTAGAGAGCTAGGCTGTTTCCAGATCTACCGAGGTGGAAGGGACCTCCGGCCCAAAGATGATAAAAATAAGGTTGGATCCACCGGAGTGGAATATAATCTCGATCTCAAGCTCTCAATCTTAAAACTCGATCTGGATCTCAAAATCATATGCTCAATCTCCGATCTAATGTCAAGGAGAAAGAGCCGTTGGAAGATGAGAGAGTGGAGAGAGAGAGAGAGAAACCAAGGAAGTATCTATATTATTATTATTATCTGAGAGTGAAATTAGGTTGATAATGATCTTTGAAAAGTTTACAATACAACAAACATGTATATATATACAAATCAATAGGACAACGATAAGTGATTTTGGAATGTGCTCGCAAATTAGGTGATAAGACAGGGACCAAAAATGCAATTGATTCTATACTAAATTTACACGCTATAGGTTAATATACTTGTTTTATATTTTACGAGGATGCTTATTGGTATTAGGGGCGTTTGGTATAAGTGCATTGTAAAGAATAGAATGGTAACAAATGATGGAAATGATGTGAATGAGAATGAAATCAAATAATGATTTTTTATTGAATCGTTTGGTATAATCAAAGAATGAGAAACCACCACTATTAAGATCAATAATAAATAAATAAATCACAATTATTTTTTTATTTCAATTTTCGTTTTAGATAAGCTACCGATCAAGATTTTGTGATTTAACATGCTAATAACATATTTTATTTGACGTCAAAATTGTAAATTAAAATCAATAATATTTTAATTAAAATAAGTGAAAAATGAAGGGAAAAAAAAGAGAAGTAAACACACTATTAAGATGTGAGATGTGATGTACGAACAATTTGGCAGTGATCTACTACAAGGATTTGTGTGGATCTTCTAATTTTTGTTTTTGAATTAGAAGGATTAAGCATATGAAGTGTTGAAAGTAGGGTTGGTGAATGTTGAAAGAGCTATGTGTTATTTCTTTCCACCCTTTCCTTCCTTTTTTGTAAAGAATGGTGAGAAAGGAAATGTTTTCATTTTCTACCTTTTTGTTTCCATTTTAAATGTTACTAAACTAAGAAAATAATTCTCATTCCATTTCCATGCATTTCATTACATCCTACAAAACACCTTTTATAGTTTTTTTTATTAATTCAACTTAGCGTTATGATAATATATGTATGTGATAGTTTTATTAAAATAGATAGATAGTATCCGTATTATTATTATTATTATTAATATTATTATTATTATTTTGAACGACTTTCTATGTTTTACCACTTATCAGCACAATGTCGTCAAATACAACGGGGTAAGTTTTTTCATGAATAACTTTCGATAACTTTTTATAATGGTTTAATAGTGTTAAATGTTACACAATTTGTTATGAGGAATGAAAATATATGACAGTTGAATATTTAAGTTTGGGTATGGAACCTCATACATTAATTTTAGTATTTTAATTCAATAAAAATATGAAACCCAATCATTTGGTCATTATACAATATATATTTGAAAGTTAATATGTGAGATGCTTTATATCTAAATTTGAGTAACCAACAACCACGTACATTTGTTATACGCAACTTTGGAAGTGAAAATATTGTTTAACTATGAATAGTATTGGTATTAATTTAATATTAATATGTATTATATTCGGAGGTGATAGTAATGTATACTATATCTATTTTAAATCATAAAATATTCAGTTTATTTTTTAATACATGTTTTTATGTGTTTTTAATGATTAAAAATTTGAATATATTTTTATTTTTTCTTTTATTAAAATTTAAATAAATTACAGATTTATAAAAATTTGGACAGCTGAAACTTTGAATTAACTTTCTAAAATTCAAGAAATGATGACGCAATCATAAAAACTCATTGACAAAATATTATATTCGTCTTAACTGCTCATTCTGAGGAGTTATACTTATATTTGTGAAGAAAAATGTGTTAAAATTGTAACACCCCGACTAAGGCGGAAACATGAGATGCCACAGAACGACATGGTACAAAAGATTTAAATATAAAACATCAACTCAAGTTTTCAAATGACATTCAAAATCCAAAAGATTACAAATTAAAGATGACGTCCAAATCCATTACACAACCAAATTCATAATTAAAATGATTAAATGTTTGCAATACTTGTTCAACCATACAAGCATATTAGAGTCCAAAAGGGTGGTCCAAGCTACGCACCTAAATCTTTAACCTGAAAAACATGAAGAAGAAGAAGTGTCAACTACGAGAGTTGAGTGAGTTCATAGGTTTTTAACTAACAACATAAAGTGTATATATATATATATATCCATCATAACCAAAAATTTGAGAGTCACCAAAATTTCCATGTATACCTCCAATGTAACATTTGAAAAGCGTATGTTCCACTTACTATAATCAACGTAGTAAAATTACTATCATATAACCACAAGGGTATAATTCAATCAACCTTGATGAGTAAATGCTTGAGCCACTACTACTATCTTTTTTTCAAAGTCCAATAATAAATAAATAAATCTTGCACGAGCTGTCAATCAAGTGCCGTAATAATAATAATATGAAAGGGGTCGTGCCATGGAGACGACCTAAGTAAGGTAGCTAGAACACCCGTGGTCGGACTGGAAGCGGAGGTTGTCACAAAGGCAACCAACCTTCCACCGTTACACAATTGGGTGGGTGGACGAAACCTAGTTGCGCAACTAACTAACTACAGGCCTCCATAATCGGAGTAAATAGTAGTGAACCGAAGAAAGCGGTTTGACAGAACTCAAGCTCATCATATAAATCATTTATCATAATGAACATGCGAAACAATTTCATTTCATAATCATAATATCAAGAATCATTTCATATATATATGTAATAATAAAAGCAATTTAGCTTATATATCATGCTTTTCACCCCGATAGTTAAAACACATAAAATAGTTTGAAAGGGGGCTATGACTCACTTGAATTGAGAGTGAAAGAGGGCTGATCAAAAGCGAGATCTCTGGCTAGTGGTGTCTTTCCTCAAGCAAGCCCTTGAAGAACACTTTTTGGAGATGGAAAAAGGGCAGATTTTCGTGACTAATATGGCCTCCAACAATCCCTATTCAAGCCCTAATACAACCCTTAAACTATGCTTGAATCAACCCTTTATTAATCTAGCCTAAACCCTTATTATTAGTATAAGTTTAAGTTGGATTTTTGGCTTGTTCTTGCTCCCTTGATGGCTGCCGTTTTTGAGAGAGAAAGGAAGAGTATGGAAGAGTTTTTTCTTGGGAGAAAATGATGTATGTGAAGTGTGTGTGAAAAGTGGAAGTTCCAAGACAAAGAGTGTGCATGTATATTTCAAAATGGGTGATGTATGTGTGTGTGATGAGGGGGGGACGGCCACATGGGGTATTCAAGGGGTTTTTCCCCTTTTTTTTTTTTTTATAAAAGTTGTGTAAGTATATTTGTTGTATGTATATATAATTTGTGTTTGTTTTATAAGTGTAATGTAAGTTTAGTTGTAATATAAATGCATGTCTTATCCTAGCATATGTCTATGTGTGTGTCATGTATATGTGTATGTATGTATACATTTTTGTGTTTTAAATTTGTTACATGGCTTATTAGTTGCATTATTGTATTTATTTTAAGCATATATATACACTTAGAGATTTTTAAACACTTTTATATGCTTTATGAGTTATAAATATTTTTAAGTTGTTCATGACATTTCTTATGACCAAATATTATTTAGTTGGATTGATGGTACAATTTGTTGGATATTTATAAGGATTTCTAATTGTTATCTCAACTTGTGAGACTCGCTTTATTAATTATAACTTGATTTGATCATTAAGGTTTTTGTTCAATCGTATTTTATTAAATTGAATTTAGAATTAATCAATAGCTTTAGATTACTAATTTGGGGCATTACCTACTAGCTTCAAGTATAACTATGGCTTGCGGGAACGTAGACAACCTAACTAGCACATATATAATATTAAAAGTACGGTTGTTACAAAAATTGTGTCAACTTTATTTTACCTGGAAAGGGAATACACATAGGGTGGAAGGAGTGGGTGTCGGGTAAGGGTTCGGTTAGCCTTTACCCGATCGGTAACACCATTTCCAGCAATCGGGTACCACTCGGCTAGTGAAAATCGGGTATCAATTTGAGCTTTGAAGCCGAAGCACGGGTAAGCGAGAGAGACATTGGAATGGGTGTGGGTCCCCCCACTTTCGAACGTTGCAACGTGATTTAAAAATTAAAAAAAATTTTTTACCCCTTTATTTATATAAAACACTCATTATTATTCCACCCTTTATTTTCACACACTACCATCTTCTTCAATATTTACCATCTTCTTCTTCCAATTTCATTTCACACACAACTTACTTACTAAAATGGACTTTCGTGATTGTAAAATGGCCATCCAAACTCACCTCAATTACGGCTCCAAACACCTCTCTGATGTGAATAACGTGATTGCATCCGTTTCTGAGAACAAAGCGGCTTACCAAGCCGTAATCGACCGACTTACTGCCCCGGGTTATGCTCCTAACAACGCCGAAAGTGAGCATCTTGTATATCTTCGTCAGAAGATCGACTGGCTGAATCAAGTTATTTTCCAACTAAGCGCCGCTTCTTCAACGTTGACCCGGACGCTAGATCACGGGGTATTCTCGCAAGCCAGTGTGGGTGGTGGACAGGATGTACCTTACTATTCTGACCCGGGGGTATTCTCGCAAGCCAGTGTGGGTGGTGGTCAGTACGTTTCTCCTCAATTCGCCGTCAGCTCTCCTGAGCCCTACCGCTACATTCACCGCAACGACGGTGACAACAATGTTGACTCGGACTATTCCGAGTGTTAGTTATCTATTTTAGTAGTTTATGAAATGTTTTTATTATGTGTTTTTAGTATTATTTATGTATTGTGGTTTTTTTATTTTAATGGAATTATGTTTATGTTTTATGTTTATATTTTAATGGAAGTATTGGTATAATAAAAAAAGAAAATGAATTTGGGTAAGTTTAATTAATAAGGTATGTATTTCAAGGGATTTGGATAAAAATTGGATAGAATTGGTTAGTTGTGAGTTGGAAGGTTTTGATTAGATAAAAAATTGGGTAACTTAACCAAGTGTTTAACCACTCCTTCTACCCTTAAGATTTAAGTGTATCTTGGAAAGGGAAATTTCATAAAATTTAAGTGTTAATTAACACGCTTCGTATTTTGATTATTAATTTTTGAAATTAACATATTTACTTGTTTTGTTTTCTTTCAAATTAAAAGCAATTATGGTCGGTTCAAGTGCCAAAATATTTTCAACTTACCCTTTTAGCTATCATTTTCCACTTTTGCCTACAAAATTTCAGCTTCTTTTTTAATATAATCAAAATTTCATTTCACAAATTTGGAAGTTTAACATCTTTCCGTGTTCATTTTCATTTTTTTTTTTTGTTTCTTTTTTTTATATCAGTCATCTGGTTTGATGGGGCAGGGAAGGAAAAAAAAAAAAATTGGTTACAATCAATTCAAAATAAAAGACACTAATATTTTAAGAGGGGAATATTGGTCCACTTGATATCTGCATCCAAGTTCATAAGATACACATTGACTCAACAAAATTCATTTACTTACCCTTCGACATTAAGTTCACTTTTACTTAGAAATGCCAATATCAAAGGATATACAAACAATATATACTACTTATTCGGGTCTCATGGACGATTCTTCAGAAATTTTACTGTTGGTGTAGAGGTCGTGCGAGCTAGTTGATGATTGATGATTAAAAGAATCTTCTACTGAAAGTTGTATCTCTTCAACTTTGCCTTTGAGTGCTTGAAACTTGAGTTCATCTTCAGATGCAACTACGTTCATTTCCGTTCCTTTGATTTTGGTACGACCCTCGATCATATTTAGTACTTCAGACATATTAGGCCTTAAAGTCGGTGACTGATTAGTGCATTGTAAAGCGACTTTCATTATCCTGTCCACTTCTCTTTTGTTGAAATGAGAGCCCAATCTTGGATCCACAAAGTCTATAAAACTCCCCCTTTCTTGCAGAACAATAGCCTTTGACATGAAACAAATATAGAGATTCAATTCAGTAAATCTTTCAGTGATTTTAGATTTATGGAAAGGATGAAACAATGCATATATATTAGTTTTACCCAATCAAGAAGACAAAAAAATTCTTCATTTGGGCGGTATTTCATATTATGTTTTCCAGCAACGATTTCTAGTAAAAGAACCCCAAAACTGTACACATCTGCTTTGTAGGTTAAGTATCCCCATAATGCATATTCCGGTGCTATATACCCCCTAAAGGATCATATAAACAAAAAGATGAATGGATGTTACATATAAATAACTGCATATAATTAATTACCACTAACTCACATTGTTCCAGCAATTCTAGTACTAATGTGACTGTTTTCTTCATCATTGAGCTTAGCCAAACCAAAATCTGAGATCTTTGGATTAAGATAGGTATCGAGAAGTATGTTTGTGGCCTTGATATCCCTGTGAACCATTCTTAGTGCCGTCTCTTCGTGTAGGAATGTCAAGCCTTTTGCAATACCAACACAAATTCTATATCTTGAAGCCCAATTGATTTCCATCTTATTAGACTTATCATGCTCTAAGAATTAATAAAATAAACAAGAACATAAGAAGATTATTCACGTAATATGTAGAGATAAGAAGTTCATAGGAAGTTGAAGCTAAGGAGAATTACCAAATAGAGCTTGCGCTAAAGAATTATTCTCCATGTACTCGTAAACAAGTAGTCGGTGGTTGCCTTCCACGCAACACCCATGTAGCCTTACAATATTAGGGTGTTGAATACCGGCTATCATCCCTATTTCATTTACGAATTCACGATTTCCTTGAGCTGACTTAGATGAGAGTTGCTTTACAGCAATTAGAGTTCCATCTAGTAGTGCACCCTGAAATTAACACTAAGAATCTAAAGATTTTTTATGGATAGTATCAAGTATTCAATTCCTTAACTAACTTGTTTATTCCTTTATTTCCTCTATTATATATATTTCATGATCTACACCTAAAGTAAATAAGTTACTAAGACTATCTCCAATGGGGATGTTTTTGGACGCCTTTAGGTGCCCTTGGATATCCTTTGCGGTTGAAGCTTGTTCAAAACTAAAGATTTTTTGATACATGCCTTTAGGTGCCCTTACTTATATTTTTTTTGTTTTCAGTGGAGTTAAAGGATATGTAAGGATATGTAAGGATGTTTGTATGGTTGGAGATAAAATTATATTTTAAGGATTTATAAGGATGTGTAAGGGTTTGTAAGGATATGATGTCACTACAAGAAAATCGTTGATTAGTGACCATTTTGCTTAGTGACGACTACAATTTGGTCACTAATAACCTTATTTAGTTACCATTAAGAAAAAGTGGTCACTAAATTTGGCCACTAAATAAAATTAGTGGCCAAAAAATAATACTTTTTGGTCTCTAAACAAAATTAGTGACGAATCTTTAGTGGCGAAAAGTGACGATTTAAAATTTGGTCACTAATTTATCATAATGACCAAAATTTGGTCACTAAACAAAATTAGTGACGAAAATTTGGTCATTATGATAAATTAGTGACCAAAGTTGAAGTGGTCACTTTTTGTCACGTTTCGTCACTAAAGGTCCGTCACTAATTTTGTTTAGAGACCAAAAAATGTTAATTTTTGGCCACTAATTTTGTTTAGTGACCATATTTTCTTAATGGTAACTAAATAAGGTTATTAGTGACCAAATTTTAGTTGTCACTAAACAAAGTCGTCACTAATCGGCTTTTTCCTTGTAGTGTGTGGCAGCTCAAGGACGCCTAAGGTCGTCCTTAATATTGGAGATGGCCTAAGTTTTGCGTTGTGATCTTTAGTGCAAAAATCCATAAACTTAATTAATGTATTACCCGATAAACGGATCCAAAACCACCCTCTCCAAGTTTATTAGAATCAGCAAAGTTATTGGTTGCCGCTTTGATTTGACTATATGTAAATATACCAATATGTAAATCCATTCCTTTTAGATCTACAAAAGGGAAACTGTATGTTAACAATGAAAACTTATTTGACAAGTACAAAAAAATAATCAACTTTTAAGTACTTGTCTAAGAAATTGTCCATGTCTATGTGAAAAACGAATTTCAGAAGTAAGCAAACACCTCTTTCCTTTGATGTCTGATTCCATATATAACCCCATTTCCATGCAATACCGATTATTGTTAGAGTGAGACACAATGCTACAGCCACTCCTCCGATAGCTATGAATGTAATTGTTTTGTGATGACCATGAGACGGGGGATTGAAATCTAGAGAAATCAATGTATTAGTAACACATTTAAAGAGATTATCAATAGATCAACTGGATACTAAATTGGATAACACCACTCAGGTTTGAATATATTCAACCAGCCAATATTTATGGGGTCTTACCGAAGCAGCATTGTAGGATCATTAGCTTGAAAGGAAAAATTCATCTACAGAACTTACCACTATTCTTTTTAACACTAAGCCTATGCACGCGTGCACACACACACACACACATATCTATATAATTATTAAAATAGTAGGAATCTGAACGATTCCAGAGCCTCTTCAATATATATATATATTATATACATATAGGGACTGTATGTGGTGAAAAAAGTAGTTAAAACATATGAACTACTAGATTTAGTCTCGTGTTATCACACGACTCCACAATGTAAAATTATGTTGTGATTTTATTATACTTGACAAATAGTTAAATAAAATAAATAAATACACATGGATAAATTTATAACGACACGATACTTACTATGTCTTTGAAAAAGTTAATAATTATCAAATCTACCAATATATATATATATATATATATAACAAGGTGTTAAATTCTTTTATGCAGAAACAAGGACCGTTAGATGAATTCAAACTTTTGATTACAACTCTTAGATCTAAATAATAGTACCATTACCAAATTTAATATTAAGTAAACACAACATTAGTCCATCTACTTTGGATAATTTACACTTTTTTGTTTTCCATCACTAATTTATAGTTTTCACCATTAATATTTAATCACTAATATTAAGAAAACACAATATTAGTCCTTGTATTTGAAATAATTAAATTTTGTATATTTAATAGATTAAAATCGTATGTTGTGCGAGATAATTGAGAACATAAATATAAAAACAATAATTGATAGTTACATTATTATTCATAGTTATGGTAATATAAAGTACTATCAGATTACGATCGATAAATTTTTTTTATAGTTTATGAATATATTATATACGCCAAGTATAAAAGCAAGACTAATGAAACATAAATGTTTAAATCATAAAAGTCTTTCTCATGATATATAATTATTAAATATAATATAATAAATACTTTTCAAAAAATAAACATAATATAATAAACAATCTTATTTGATAAAAGATAACTATCATTGAATTAATTAAAAAAAAAGTAGTATAATGTATATAATCTTTGTACTTATATATAAAATGGAAAATTAAATATTAATGATTAAGATTATGATTAATGATTATGATCAAAATTGATGATAAAGATTGTACATGGCAACATAGATATAAAAATTAAAATGAAAAATATGACAGCTCATTAAAAATCTAATGTGACAAAAAAAACTAAAAATGTCACCTATGAAACTATCATCTCTTAGTTACATAGAGAGATTGAATACTTGATATATAATTATAAAAACATAATAAGTTTGAATTTTTCATTACAAGCCTTAAATTTTTTTATTAACTTAGTTTCATTTCGTACGCATATTTAAATTTCAATGCAAGAACAATTACCTTTTATATTTTGACAAAATATTACAAGAAAAAAAATTAAAAAAAGAGTTATAAAATACGGAAAAATACTAGAACAAAACACAAAAATATGGAAGTTAGATTGTCTAATTTATTATTGGAAGTTAGATTATTCGAACAAAACACATAAAATAAATATGTTATTTTATTAAATAGATACATAATGTAGTTTAAGATTTATAATCGAGTATTTGATTTTATATAAATAAAAAGATAATATGTTTTTTGAAATTTCATTTAAATCACAGGGTAGATCGAAGGGAACCCTTTGATCCCGTGTACCGAATTAGTACCTACCAAACCTTTTTGATTTTATATAAATAAGAAGATAATATGTTTTTTGAAATTTCATTTAAATCACAGGGTAGATCGAAGGGAACTCTTTGATCCCGTGTACTGAATTGGTACCTACGAAATCTCAATGTTGAGTTTTTTTGCATCGATGATTAGCTATCATTATCAGTCTTATCCACAACAAGAAGTGAACATGCGTCCCTCAAGACAACAGACTCTCAATGATGTCATGGTGGCCAACCCACCTAAATGAGTTGGTTTGAAATTTAATTATAGTAGATAAAATGTTTTGTTTATATTTACTTTTATATCATCATTATACAAATATATAACAACCATATTATAGAAAATAGCTACACTAAAGAGCAATTTTGAATATTATTATATTCACCAGTATTAGATGTATTAACATTACATTGTCATTATACCAAATCTATATATCTTACTAGCCATTGTTGATGCAAATAAAACTTTAAATAACAATACAACTATATTTTAACATGTTTTATCTATAATTAATAATTATGTTATTCTTAAAACTTATTGTGTTTATTTCGCGTATTTATATTGTCTCGCGTAATATACAGAAAATATAATTTTACTTTTATATATACAAAAATACGATTTTCTTAAATAATTATTAACCAATTGAAATATTTTATTTCATTTAATTAACATTTGCTTATGTTGTTGATCCTATCAAATTGAAAAACTTATTATTTGACATTTTTTAATAAGTTATTCATTATAAGTTTTTCCTAATAAATCTAGAAGTTGAAATTTAGGGTCTCTTATAAGATTATATTATGAACTTTCAAATCTTAATTATTGTATTATAATTTGCTTTTACATAAGTTATGTTAATTAAAGTAAATATTAAAAGTTTAAGATTTTAATTTCCTAAATATTTTAGTTTTTAAATTTGTTACATAAATCCAATATTTTCTTCAAATATTATTAATATTAATAATACAATTCAACCATGATTTTAAAAAAAAATTATTTGAAAATTTCTAAAAATTTAACTATAAGTACATAATCCGAAACCTCAATAAATTGATGTGAAATTAATTTTAAAAATTTCAAAAGGTTAACTATAAACACAAAAGGTAAACTTTCAAAAGGGGAGCTACTGGCAAGGTCTTAAACCTTAAGGAAATCCATCAAGGTATAAATCACACTTTCGAAGTTTGTATGAGTGGATAATTAAGAGGGCTTTCAATAATACTTAGTTTCATCTCAGACATGCGTGGTTCAAATGCTAACTACTTTTGTTTTGTTAAATTTTCTTTATATGTATATTTATATAAACATTAAACTACGTGAACATTATAAAAAATGACTAATATAGTTACACTAATTAAAGAGAAGTCAAATCCATATAGAGCTCTTATTTATATTCCGCTAAAAAATCTGTTTATATTGAATTTCAAACTATCACTTGACACAATAATTTGAATTGTTACTAATTGTTTATAGAAACATAAAATCATGAAGTTTTATGTTTTTTTTTTCTATATAAAGATATACATTAACAACAAGATACTAATTAATTTACAACTTTGGTACCATGATATTAATTAATCTATTTTCAACATCTTTTATATATGGTTGTCAATGTATGATATTGTGAAACGATAACTTGTCACTAATTAAATATGTTATCTTACGTATTACGCGGGACAATAATCTAGTTTTGATATAAATGGTTCGTAGATAATAATAGTAATTAGTATTACCCGGTAGCTAAATAATTATTTATTTTGATATAAACGTTGAAAATGACGATATATTAGTATATATATTCTTATGTATCAACATTATTATGTATCAAATATAAAATTAAAAAACATAAACAAATTTAAGGTCTCAACTTCGTTGATACATATTTAACACATTTAAAAAACAAAAAAAATGTTCAATAAAAAGAAATTGCATTTTCAAAATATATAAAGATACATCAATGAGATTTTTTCATGTTATATGAAAGATCTTCATAATTTTCCATTATTATCTTTTTGTATAGTTATTATCTTTTGATCATGGGATTAATGAAGTTATTAAAATGTAGAAAAAAAATTTGAATGTAGTTTTATTTGTTATTGTATTAAAATATTAAAAAGGTAAGGGATATAAGTTACAAATTTTAAAGATTTTTATGCAATTAGTATAATAATATGACTAGATTTATGTTCGTACAATGCGGCGGTGGTGCGGGTGGTGGTGGGGACGGTAGTGGGAAGGTGATGAGGATGACGATGTTAGTTAATGTAAAAGTAGTTGATGTTAAAAGTGGTATTGTAGTTATTTTAAATGTTGAAGGATCTATACTGTAAATTATTTCAGTAAAGGTATTATATGTATATTAGATGAAAATGTATAAAATAGTGATTAAAAGAGAAGTGTATTTTTGGTTTTTTAAATGCAGAAAGTATAAGGGAAAAAAAAAGATGGTTTGTTTTATTAGATTGTATAGATAGATATAGATATATATGAGATGGAAGGGCTAATTTGTTTCAATTTAATTAATTGAAAAATAAAGTGTTTTTTTTAAATAGAGAGTGAAATGAGATAAGCGTACCATCCATAGAAATGGCAGATATTAAAGGGCCATACAATCCTCTCACTGGGACCGCGGTTGTACCTTTCCCAGCATACTGGAGCCGAATCTCTAATGTTTTATTAGTTACCGTCACATTTAGTGTTTTTGTTACTTTCTTATTGGATCCACCTGCATCATACTTGATATCAAAATTCTTCACTTTAAGCTCACCCTACAATAATAAAAAGTAAATTTCAATCAAGTTTGATTTATTCTCACTGGCATTTAGAAGCAACATAAAGTGGCACAATGATGAGCGAAAGCCGAGTATGTAGCAACAGTAAATTCAGCCAATCAAGCAATAAGACGAAGGAAAATATTAGAAGACAAGGCTGAGAGGCAACTAACTGGTTGAAGCCTTTGCTTTTAAAAACACAGGTCAAGGATTAGATCCTTATGCGTATCAAAGCCGGAGGAACTTTTATATTTTTGATAAAACCATGTCTACAACTTGAGAAAAAGAAAGTAAATTTCCCACCAATTTGTTAATAGATATGGATCTAAATTTCCCACCAATTTATTAATAGATATGGATCTTTTAAAGTTGAAAATAATCTTACTAGTAAAATTTGAAAGATCTTGTACTTTAAATTAAAATCAATAGTTAAAATTCAAAGATGATTTTTTGATCTTGATTATTGATTTAATCCAAGGATCAAAATTTTCAATTTTATTAGTAAACAACTTTACTAGAGAATATCAATCTTTAATTAATTAAAAAAATTTCTAACATATTTTCAATAATCTTTTTTAATAAAGTATTATAACTATATGTTAATTTATGACTCTTATATAGATAACAGTTAAGATTGTTTTCATATCTCTTATAAAAATTATGACTCTTGATTTGAGTGATAATTGTATTTTGAAAAATTAAATATAACTACTTTTTGTAATTTTTTTAAAAAAAATTTAAAAAAATCATCTCAAGTTGATGACTAAAAATAAATATAAATTAAGTGTTTAGAGTTAAAAAATGTAAATTATTGATGGAAAACAAAAAAAATGTAAATTAATGATACTTTTTCTATAAATTAATATAAATATTAATATAATAATATATTTAGATAATGATTATTAGGATTTTTAATTTATAGTTAATCCAAATGATGACACAAGCGATAATCAATTTTGATTAGTTAATAAGTCATTAGTTCAACTGTCTTCTAATATATATTAAGATTAAGATAAGATTAAGATACTTTGTGTTGTATAAACAAGGGTCAAAAATCCAGTAATAAAACTATATAAATCGCGCGTATGTCTTCTAATATATATATTAAGGGGTTTTGATCATTTGAAAACTAAATTTTTTGTGAAAACTAGAAAACTGATCAAAATACACTGTGATCTGAATTTAACACAATGTGTTTTTAATTTTTTTTAGAAAACACATTGTGTTAAGTTCATATCACAGTGTGTTTGAACAATTTTCTGACTTTCACTCGTTATAAAAAGCACACTGTGATTTAAAACTTAACACAATGTGTTTTTGGATTATACAATAAAAACACAATCACATTGTGTTTTTAAAAAACACAGTTAAAACACATAATGTTAAATTCAGATCACAATGTGTTTTGATCAGTTTTCTAGTTTTCACTGAAAATTTAGTTTTCAAATGAATATTTCACATATATTAAGATTAAGATAAGATAAGATTAAGATACTTTGTGTTGTATAAACACGGGTCAAAAATCCAGTAATAAAACTACATAGATCGCGCGTATTACTAACCTGGACATAAACGTCGAAAATACGTCTTCCGAGACCCTTGTAAGATTGGTTATCTGTAAAAACTATCTCTGCAAAATGCAGAGTCAACGTATAGTTTCCGTTTGCTAAGCAACGACCATAGTAAGTGAGTGATAGTGGAGAGTGGCGAGCTGTGGCGTAAAGTTGAGAGTCGTTCATTGATGATGTAGTGGTTACAGTAAATTTCTCTGTATCATCGCTGTCCCATTTAATACTTCCTGTGTTGCTGAATCCCCAATGCTCACGAATTAAAGGTTCAAAATGTGCAGGTCCAGCTAAATCTAAATCTTCTTCATAATACTTTTTCCCGATCAAAGCTCTCTTCCCTCCGCAATTGATATTAACTGAATAATATTCTGGAAAAATAAAAGCTAACATATATATGGGGTCCTTCTATCGGAAGACCCCAATTCGGCATAAACACCCAAACACCCACCATACAGTACGTAAGTATTAATGTATATATACTCCCCATATGATGGGTGTATACTCTACGTATGATGGGTGCTTAACAACCATCATACGGGGAGCATACATTTATACTTACCGTATAGTGGGTGTTCGGGAAATATACATTGCTACTTCCCGCATAGTACTTTGACTTTTTTTTGTCAAAGCGAGTATACTTCGCGTATAAGAGCGTACTCGCATATAATGGAAATTTATGCCGAATTGGTGGGTCTGTGTATAACTAGCTCTGCTATTTTAAGGAGGAAATACGTCAAGAAATTAATTAAGCATGATGCTCACCCTTGGAGCAGCTTTTAAGGCACTTTGCAAGGTCTCTGCATTGAACATGGAAAACTTTGTGGATATTTCGCAATATAACAGTTTCATTCATTTAAAAGAACAGAAGTACTAGGCCATAGAGAGACTTACGAGTTGATCCCATTGTAGCTTCGGAATAAGTTTCTATAAATGAAGAGCCATAAGAATTAACTTCAAGTTGTAGTTGTGTAAGAAATTAACATCCGGAAACAGATAACTTACAACGATTCATGATCACAAAGTGTAGGAATACTTTCTTCATTTAATTTGTTGTAGGAAAGATCTACATAACTGCATAAATTATTAGCACAATCTTCTAAGATATATCTAACTAACAAAAGATTTGCACGTCAAATTTACATGAAGTATATGCAAATTATGTTGAGATTCAAAAATATTATTGAAATAAAGCTTTAAGGATTTCAAACCGTTTTTTATCTCCATTATCTTTGATCCAACCAGGAACACTGCCATTGAGGGAGTTACCAGACAAAAACCTATTTATTTCACCAAATATTGTTACAATTTGTATGTAAAAATGATATAAGCATTCGGTTCGTATCAATTGGTAGCACAGCAACGTTTCTTTGGTATTGTTCACAGGCGCAAAATAGTTGCATTTTGGTTCGTGGATTTGCAACGATTATGGTGGCAGATTTGGGAGCAGATTTTAATGGGTTTCATAAACTGGGGATGATCGACTCACAGATTTGGAGACAGAGGTTGGAGCTTTGTGTTTGGAAGTGAATCAGAGACATTCAGAGGTAATGAAACTTCTTAGTGCTATATTGAGTAACCCGGTTGCTTTAACTACAAAATTATCCTTGCCACTTAAAGTTAAGTCAAATACACTGGAACAATCGAAGGCACCACAACCTAGAACTCGTTATAATGATTTAGATTTTGAAATACTTTCTCAATTCAAATCAAGTGTCTAATCATTAGAAAAGGTTTTTAAACCAGTTCAAGTAGAGATGGAAGCAAAACAGAGAGATGTCGGACCAATGGATTGAGCGTGAATGAGAATGAATGTTAGTTGTCCCAATCATAGGAGGTGATGAGGCTGCTTTAGAGATTGGATAGTTGAGAAAGTTGTTACCAAAAGTCCAACATGGGTTGGGCAATAATAATTCTAATGGGCCTCTTGTTTGTACAAGTAAGAAGTTGGTAGATGAGCCTCTTGTTTCACATCAAAAGAATGAAGCCATGTATGGGTTAAACTTTGACACAAGAGGCAATGCTATCTTTGGACGGTCATGGTGCATCGCTATGATCCACACGAGGCAGCACTAAATCAAAACATGGGATGTATCCAAGATTTTAAAAAACGGCTCAAAGCAACACCTTGAGGACAAGGTGTTTTGGGGGTCTAAGGTAATGAATCAGAAAATTAGAGGCGTAAGTGTTTTTTTATACTTAATATATTTAGTTTCCTAGGAGTATTAATTAGGTTTATTACTTGGCAAAGTCAGGGTTTCTAGGAAGTTTTTTATATAAAGAAGGCTTCAGAATTGTATTTATTATTTAATATTATTGGTGATTTGGTTATCAATTAAGAGAGTTGGTTTACCTCGACTGTAGGGGAGTTGATTGATCTCTCAAATATCGATTGATCTCTCAAATATCGATTATCTATCTTATTTATCTTTTATTAGTTTTTTTTCTCAATACGACCATTCGGTTCATTAAAAAAAAGCAATATGATGAAATATATTTACATCATGGTTAGTCTATCAAAACAAATCATAGTGTGAAGAAAAATGAATCTTATCGTTCTAACATTAGCCTTAGATTATTTACTCCACTTAGATCTGGTATCTCTCCACCCAAATTGTTGAAACTGAGATCCCTGTGCATGTATAAGGATAGACATCAGCACGGTTGAAAAAAAATTAGTCATCAAAAAGGTTTTAACATATAAATACAATTATAGAGATACTTCAACTAGTTTAATGTCGTCTAATCTAGTTTTAGTTCAAAAAGAAATGAAAGGGAATAGCTACTATACAGGAGCTCCAAGTTGGACATTTGTGATATATAACCAGGAATCGACCCACTTATATTACAGCTTCTCAACATCCTGGAGAATCAAAAATAGTTTTTGAAGATATAACAATTATTATTGGTACTATAAACTAGTTGATGAAATTTCGAAATCCTAAAATGACTTACAACTTTGTAATGTTTTTCATGCTACTTAAATCTGGAAATTGTGAACCTTCTCCACTTAAATCAGAGATTCTTCTGCACACGAGTTATATGAAAACATGTCATTAGTACCTACTTTATAAATAGAAAGTTATGCAGACTCTGAGATGATAAATGTGTAGCTTACAGTTCATACAAGTCTCTCAAGAGGGATAGACTTGCTGGTATTGGTCCTTCCACCCCACTACCTTGGATCTCTCTGTTAAAAAAAGCACAATGTTAGACTGGGTCGACTGACCCGTTTAAGCTCACCACTTTTTTGACCCATAAACAAACCCGATAATCAATCGAGAAGGGGTTAGAGATATGTTTGTTGGGGTACAGAGTTTTTATAGGGACTTACAGTATCCTGATTTTTGTGCAGTCTCCGAGGTTTGGAATTTTCCCGCTAAAGTTGTTGCTACTTAGCCGGCTGCACAAAAAAATGAACAGCAGTGACAACTAATATAAAAAATGACCCACAAAACGACATCAATGCTATATAGCATAGGGAAATCTTAAAAAAAAAAGTCACCTCACTTAACACTAATTTGTTTACTAAGCTGTCTATAGTTCATTTGTAAATACCATTTATTTTACTGTTTTGCTGAGCTGTGTTTTATCTTGTTTTGTATCAAATTTGTGTTTAATATATAGCTTAGGACTTAGACAAACAAAATTAAGTGATTTTATTAAACAGAGATACTGTAAAGTGACTCGATCTAATTAAATTTTTTTAAGAGTAGTCGACCTCTTTGATGACTTTCTGTAATCTCTTACTAGCTCGTGTGACACATGAAATTCTTTAAAATGAATGATAGATCATACATACAGTTCGATCAAATTGGTTAGACTGTTAAGCTCCATCGGCAATTCACCACTGAGATTATTAGCACTCAAGACCCTACATTTGATTTGAGAATAAGCTCATTGTGATAAAAACATGTATCAGTATCACTCACCATATATGGCTAGTGTCTAAAATCAGAAAACTTGTGGTATTCGTAATAGTAAAAGTTTAAGAAACCTTACAGATTAGTTACATTTGTAAGATTTCCAAGCTCAGCAGGAACTTTTCCAGAGAACATGTTGTTTTCCAATTGACTGTGATTCATTTATCCAAAAGAAAACAACCCGGTGTAAAAAAAAAAAAACTGTACAAGTAATAACTTATCATTTTTTTTTTTTTTTGGTGGGGGTGGGGGGTAGCTTACAGATAGCGAAGAGTGGTTATTTTGCCAAAAGATGAAGGAATGCTTCCTGACAACCGATTTCCAGTAACAGATCTAGAGTAGAGGTACTATAAATAACTAAGAATCTGAGACTTAATTATAAGTAACCTGACTATAGAGAAACATAAGAGATTCAGTGGTTGCTCACAAAAATTCCAGCCTAGTCGATGCCCATTCTGTGGGTAGGGTACCATTTAGATAATTGTAAGATAGATCACTACAGTACAGGAAGCAACCAATGTCATCATAATTATCAGTTTAAAGAGTAATGGTATATGAAGAACATTCCAACCACGCGCCGATTGTGGTACAAACAAAGAATGAATTTGTCTTACATATGCTTAAGTGAAGGTAAGTTTGCCAGAGAAATTGGAAGAACACCTTTGAGATCCTGTCCCTTGAGAGATCTGGTCATAAGGCAATCAGTTAGAGTATTACTTTTAGTCCAAAAAGATCTAACTTTCATATCCAAATGATGGCAATACCAAAATGGCATAAACACTACAACTGTTCCTTTTTGGGACAAGATCATAATGCCACGACATAGAACAATATGGTAATCATAATTAGTGGAAAGTAAACAAAATGGCGGTGTTGATACGAAAATAAAATAATACAACGTACATTTTAATGACGTGACAAACACCATCAGCAGAGCAATCACAAACAACACTGTTTTTAAACTGAGGAGATCGGTCATCACATGGGTTCAGGTTAAATTCCCAATCCACTTTCCCCAATTGCTTAGCTATTTCTTTAAGAGCGCTCACTACAAGATAACAACAGAAACTTGTTGACATTCTTCACTTCTCATTGCTCTTGATTTTATATACTTGTTAAACAATGGCGTAGATGCATAAAATGCGGAAATATTAAGAATATCAAACAAAACAACTTGCCTTCATTCGGAGGAATTTGTCCAACTTGTGTTTGGATGTCATGTACTTTAACTTATCACAAATGTAAATACGATAGTCAGTAAGCACGTTATCTCCCTATTGTGCACACCAGATATAGAAGACTAAAAGTGACATATGACTCTCTTCCTCCCCGGCCCTGTGTTACACTATGACTACCAATTAACTGCCATCCTTAATTAGCCTATGACTGTTGGCAACGCTATGCAACCACTGGGCGCTAATGCTAACCCATAGTCGACCGGACTAAATTGAAAAGGAATGACAGTATGTACATGCATGGGTAAAATGTGAAAGTGTCCTTGCAATTAGGTTGATATTTCTGACGTGAAACTTTTGATTGTTCAGGTTAGAGATTTTTGACCCGTCAACCCTCCAACTCAAACCCGTCAACACGAAGCCGAACCCATTTACAATCCTACTTGCTAGTGTTGACTCAACTAGTTTTGCAATTCTTTTTTCTTAAAAAAATTATTCCAACCAAAAGTTGTTGGAGCGTGATCATGTTAAATATAAACGTATGTCCGAAAATAATTTAAGCCTACGAGGTCACACAAAATGACACGGTAACTCTATATTATTAGTTATTATATTAATGTAATATAATAATTAATTTGATCACGAAATGATTAATTAAACAAATTTAAAGGTTTAATTATATTTAATTAATTAAAGAGGAGGATTAAATGTGAAATTAGAAAATTAGAGTTGGACCCTAATTCCTAAATGAGGGGGGGGGGGGGGGGGGCTTGCAAGGCTTTTAGGGTCTTGATTAACACCAAGACAGAAGGCTTAATTCAAAGGGTTATGACATTCAATCACATAAGCAAAATCCTCCTCTCCTTCTTTGTTTCGGCCGAACCTTTTTAAAGGGTTTTGGTTTTGAGACTTCGAAAAAACCATATGTTACATATATACATATTAATGCTAGGCATTAATTATGGTGTGTTGGATATTTTAGTGTAATTGGGTTAACTTGTTTGATCAATAACGTCATAATAATACATCATATAGGATTGGTGGTGTGGAGTGCACGCCTATTTGAATTTGTTATGACCTTAGGGGCGAAGCCCCTAAGGTACGGGGGTCCGGGGGCAGCGCCCCTGGGAGCGGGGTCCAAGGGGCGGCAGCCCCTGGCGGGGTCCTAGGGGCAGAGCCCCTGGCTGGGGTCGAGCAAATGTGGCAACTCGAAAAACCCATATTGTTAACTGCCGTTTATGCAGTTTTATGGGCCAACAGATATATATATCAATATATGTCCCGTATGTAAAAGGTTCTGATCATTATTTTCTTTTTCTCTGGTTCTTCTCTCTCAAACACATCCACACAGAAAATTCTTAATCTTTGATTGTATCCGATTGAATAGTTTGGGTGAACCGCCAAATTGATTCAATCTGAAAGCGATCACGTGCCTTCAAAGATTGATTTGTATCCGGTTACCTGTTTGTTATCTCGAATTTCCCCAACATGGTGTTCACTTTCATTAGTCGACATCAATAGTTTTGTTCCATGGGTTTTCAAATAAAGGGGTTAAACAATGGTTGTTTGGTTAGTGATCGGGGTATTAGTATACGGTATAGGGGTGTCTAGTGTGCGAACGTAGAGGGGTTTTACTTTAAACCCTAAATAATAATAATAATCTTATTATTTATATTATTGTAAGCTTTGCGCAAATGTACACATTTCGATTCTCTCTTTGTTAATTAATAGTATTACATATACGTTTCTTTCCGCTGCGTAATCGTGAATTGTTATATATGTTTATGTGCTCATATTCTAACAAAAGTAACAAGTATTTTAAATTAGAAATAACAACACTTAAAATTAATAAAAGAGAATTGAAGTACTAGTTATTCACTACTTACGTTTGTAACCAAACACCCACTCATTAGAGGAGTAATTACGAATGACACTACTGTTAATCCGACGAGGTTTGCCTGCTGAAGGTGTGTGACCCGTTTTCGTGCTAAAACTCAAGTCCTCATTTTTTAGTTCATTGGCGTTTTCACTGACACCACTCACTGCAAAATAACGACGTCCACTTGTTGAGTAAACAAATAATATAATCGAACTAGCTGTCACATATATAGAGGTTATAAATCTACAACAAACTTGATAAATCATAGATATGTATACCACAGTTATGCGTTGCATGTTCAGGTGTTTTGTTGTGATATAATATGTAACAAATAAAGTGATGACAGGTTTTTCATTGGCCATCAAACAAGTATAAATATATTTTGAAAAAGAAAGATCAGACAAAAAAAAATTAAAACTTTCCTTGGTCCTGAAGAAGAGTTCCGACTTGTTCTTGAATACCATTTACTTGAAAGAAAACAAATATAGAAATGATGAGCGTGAGAACGAAAAGAAGTCTCAAAACTGGATAACACATCATTACACTTCTTAACTTAATTAGGATATCTTGATAAGATGAATTCTTGTTATGACTTCAAATACTACACTTGTTGACTTGTGTGAATGACATCACGTCAAGGGAATTGATATTCCTATCATCAATTTTAATGTATCATAGTGTACGAGTTATATAGACCGTACAAACAAAGAATGCACAAATTTTGATACATCAAAAATAAACATGTGGTATGTATTACCCATGCATTTAGTACTCTATGTCTACATATATAAGTGCATTATTGCTAGGGAATTATTATATAATGCCCTTGGAGCAAAAAGTGTCTGATTGGTGGAGTATGGCAGGTATATTTTTGGCTTAGAGTGGTGGGGTGGGGTTGTTTGGAGACTCAGCTCAACACAGACTTCCATGTATCATAGATTATATCATTAGGGGCCGACACTACATTATGATTAAGGGTAGCCCGAGCTACAATCCGTTCAATCGATGTAGTGTAATTTCTTTTGAAACATGATGTATTCTATATTGGTGGTACATGCCAAACTAATTAATACTGGATACCGATCAATGTTGTTAACTTTAAACTTTTGAAAGATTTTCTTAACGATCATATTTATAAAGATGTAATTGTGAAACTTGTTATTTGTACAAGATCATCTTGTTTATAATCATTGTTTCTTATTGTGTTTATGTTTTAACTTTTAAGTGTAGGAAAGCACTAAAGGTGTTGAAGTAAAAGGCTTAAGGATATAAAGTATAAAGAAAGAAAGTTAGAAGATGTTGTTCAGAAGAAGTGAAGATTGGAGGACTAAAGATGAAAATCATGGGGTGTATATATATACACCTTATTCTCCAGTTTTAGGGGCAGAACCCATTCGATCGATTATTGTTGTTGCTCACTCTTTTTCTATATTCTCCCATATATCAATATATATATATATATATATATATATATATATAGTTCTGTTGACATAATCATCTTTGGATGACTATTTGATCTTGTAATAATAAACCTTGAACTCTTATAATAATAATAATCTTTTGGCTATTGCTTTTGTTCTGAATCTAATCTTTGATTAGATTAATTTTGTGAAGATTGTGATTTCTTTCATGGTATCAGAGCATCGTCGGTTATTCGTATCTTGTGGGTGATTTTATCATACGGTTCAGATTTAGGGCTTATTCCACTTGGAACCCTAGATTCTATTTTCTGGTTTTTTTGTCCGATTGATTTGGGGGTTCTTCTTCTTAATCCTAATTAAAGATCTTCCGCTGCTTCTGTTCATATTTGCCCTAATTTTTAGGGTTCTTATCTCTAGTTTCTTCTCTTGACTAAGTGAATCAAGAGAAGGTTGATTCAGATCCTGATTATTCTCTTGACTAAGTGAATCGAAAGATAATTATGGTTCCTCTACCTTCTGCAAAAAAGCATTGTATTGTATTCGATTCTCCTTTTTTTCTCTTACTATCTGTTTAATATCTACTTATATTTTCTTCTGAAATTAAAAGTTTCTATATATATATATATATATCATTTTTTTTCATCTTCAATCTCATAAAAACAATTGTGTTAATACTTGACCCGCCTTCACCCGAGAGGTTGGGAATCCTGTCACTGACACTTTTGTGAGATTAAGATCTATTTTTACTTCACATTTTTTTTTTTGTTTGAGAGGGAAATATTTGCTGATTACTTGTTCCTCGTGTTATTCTGTTCTTTCTTATTAATTGATTTTTTATCTGATATTCTGTTTCTTTTTGTGTGTTTATTCTGCTTCTGTATCTTATATTGATTAATTGATTATTGTCTATTTGTCTTTGTGATCAAAATTGTTAAAAAAAAATAAAAAAGAAAAACATGGTTAATACTCCACCTGGCTCTGTTCATACTGGTAATACTCCACTTGCTACACCTAGACAGACTAGGACTAATTCTAATGAAACTGAATTTGATGATGTAACCAGAATAAGTAAACTTGATTTTGGAGATCCACTTTACTTGTATTCTAGTGATACTTTAAGCGCACCTTTGATTGGTTTTAAATTAGTTGTGTAACCATCGTGATTCTTGACTCTTGGACTTCATGTACATTTTGACTAACTATTTAGTTAATTATATATTGAGAACAATTTGGAGCTCAATTAAGTGCAATGTGTTCATATAGATCAATTCATCGTTCAATTTGGGACTTATGTGCTAGTCGAGGTCATTAGTTAGTACTAGTCGGTTCTTACAATTTTTATGACACTTAAAATAGACATAATAAGACTACTTCCCTGGGTAATAGTGTAAAAGTGGTGAAAATGGGAAATAGACAGAATAAGACTAATTCGTGGAGTATTAGTCTAAAAGTGGCGAAAATGAAAAATAGACAGAATAAGACTAATTCGTGGAGTATTAGTCTAAAAGTGCTGGAAATCAAAAATAGACTAGTGAAGACAAAAAGAGATTATGTACTTAAGGTAATAGTGTAGCATTTACCATTTTTACCCATGCCTCATCTACCCAACCCTATCCACCTTATCCCTTCATTCATCCATCCATTCTCCATCTTATATATCTATCTAACTTTGCAAGAAACACACACAATCTCACTCTCTCTCTCTCTCTAAAATTCTTCTACTAAATGGTTGTTTCAAGTAAGATTGTATAGGAATCATTGCTAGCCTCATCATTTCTATATCATATCAAAATTTTGAAAGTCAAAGTGCAAGATTTCTTCCCATCTAGCATAAATTTTGGGTCAACAACTTGGAAGGGGTTTTGGTAAGTTATTTTTTACTCAATTTCATCATTTTATGTTTATTATCATGTTTCTAGTCAAACCCAAGTGTTCTTGAGTCCAATTTGTAGGTCAAAACTGAAATGGGTCAAAATTAGGGTTACAAAATGGGTAAATTAGGTCAAATCGGAAATTAAGCATGAAATTATTGTCATGAGTTGAGTTTTGAAGTAGGTTGTGTCTAAATATATCCATACAAGCTTCCCAAAACAAATCCAAACTCCAAAATCTGATTTTTGAGTCAATTAGGGTTTTTGTCAAAAGTCAAAACAGGTCAAAGATGAATTGGGCAAATTGGCCTTACAAAACGAAATTGGGGAAAGGGTTATGTTTAATTATGTCTAATTATGAATAGCCCTATGAACAATTGGATTAGAACCATCACAAACCGAATTAATTAGAGAAAGTTAGGGTTTTGAGTGATTTTGGGGTATGAATTGGTGTTTATTTGATGTTATAGACCAAGTTTGTGTTGTGGGTTATGTTCATTTATGCTTGGAAATGAGTTTGGAAGTGTCTCCTAATTGATTTTGAGGTCAATATGAAGCTTGGGTGCATTTTGGGTAAAAAATTACGCAGATTTTAACGATCGTTAATTTTTAGGACTGGTCATGACAACAGTTTAGAACTAAGATCCGTTAGTATTTTTTTAACGCTCGTTACTTATTATTCATAACCAAGATGAACTAGTTAAAAACCACATATAAGTCTTTAGATTGTAAACATGTTGTGTAAATTATTAGGTTGTGGACGCGTGGAGCACATTGATCACTTATAATCTCATGTTAACGTATCTAAACTTCTTTTGCCAAATCAAGGTGAGTTTCGTAGCTCCCTACTCAATTGAGTTTCGGGCTGAAAAGTGTACAACTTTGTGTCTTGACTTGTTTGAGTGTGCCTTTATATGTTGCTTTGATTTTAGACATAATTCAATTGTGCATACGCTTGATCCTCTTGATTGATATCATTATTACTTGTTCTTGCTTACTATGCGTATTCTATATACCTTGATGTCGTTCAATATGTGAATACACGTGTACGGGTCTCTGATGGACATGGTTGTTATGGAAGTACTGATTGAATTATGGAATTACATGTTGTGTGACGGTTTTGGTGAATGTGCAAGTATGTGATTTATTGTATGGTTATTTTATATGTATGTTGGGTTGTTATAGGTTAGTTGTGTATATATGGAGGACGGTAATGCCTTTGAAAGGTTGGAGATGTGGTGGGAAGGTTGCGGGTGACCCTATATATAAGCATCAAAGGCCTTTCAAAAGTAGTATCGTACGAAGTATATACACATGGTGTTAATAGTTATTTGGGTACAATGTGGTGCATGATGTTCAATTGGGTACAATGAGGTGCAAGATGTGCAATTTAGTACAATGGGTGCAAGTGCAATAAACGGGTACTATACGTACTTGGGTACAATGTGGTGCATGATGTGCAATTGGGTACAAAGAGGTGCAAGATGTGCAATTTAGTACAATTGGTGCAAGTGCAATATAATGAGTACTATATATACTTGGGTACAATGTGGTGCATGATGTGAAATTGAATATTTGTGCCTTTAAGGACTTACTGTAAGTGTGTTCTTTGCTCATTATCCTTGTTCATATTGTGAATGGCTTCGACGTTAGATCCTAGTCATTCGCTCCTACGAACTCACCAACCTAGTGGTGACCTTGTTTAGTACACTTTTCAGGTATTCGGGTGAAATCAGAGATGTGATGGCTAATTTGTTGCTTTTGCTAGAGCCTAGCCTGGACTTACATGGATCCGTGATTCATTGCCCTCCTTTATGGTTTATGTTTAGAACCATTATCTTTTTGTTGTACGGTTATGTAACAACTTGATGGTTTCATGTTTTGTATGTTCTTTATACCTTAAACATTTAGTGTGGGTTCACTGAATCCTTTTATCTCATATAGTTCATGTTCTACGATAATCCCATGCATATGCTATATCTTTTCGGTAATATTTTGAGCCTAGCTCGGGGTGTTACAAGTTGGAACTGAAAACTATAAAGTGTGGTCTTGTGCTATTGAATTGGATCTGGAAACAAAAAATAAAATTGGCTTTATTGATGATTCTTGTTTGAAATCTGAAGATGATCCAATTCTTGCTAAACAGTGGGATAGGTGTAATGCGGTTGTATTAAACTGGATACTTGGTTGTGTATCTCAAAAGTTATAGCTAGGACAAATTTACTCTAAGAATGCTACTATTGTTTGGCAAGAGTTAAAAGATACTTATGATAAAGTAGATGGTTCTGTGATTTTTAATCTGCATCAAAAAATAAATTCTCTAACTCAAAATGGCTCTAGTCTTGCTGAATATTATCATAAGTTGACTTCTTTATGGAAACAATTGGATGCTATTGTGAAACTACCTGCTTGTACTTGTAAAGCTGCTAAGGAAATTCAAGTACATACTGATTTAATGAAACTAATGCAGTTTCTTATGGGATTAGATGATGTGTATATGACTGTAAGATCTAATATTCTTATGAAAGACCCTCTTCCTTCTGTTAAGACTGCTTTTAATATTGTATCCAGAGAGGAATCTCATAGAGGGGGGATGGGTGATAAACACTCTAATGTCTTTGCCTTTGTTGCTAAATCCAATTTCAATAGAAACTCAAATCCTTTTGATTCCAAGAAAACCTTTGATAATAATTTTGAATCAAGAAGAAATTTTGAACCTTCTCAAAGGGTTTTCAGACCACCTAATCCTAATTTACATTGCACTCATTGTAACAAAGTGGGTCATACTATAGAGAGGTGCTTTCAACTTGCTAATAAGAGACCTTTTAATCAGTATAACAAGATGTCTAATAATCATGTTAATGTTGATAAAAATGCTTCCTACTCTAAATCTGCTAGTCTGCATGCTTCTTCTGATTATACTAAACCTGCTGCAACTTTAACTTCTGATCAAATTTCTAAGCTGCTTAGTTTGATAGATTCTCAGTCTGGTTCTGGTTCTTCCTCTGGATTGCATGCCAATATGGTAGGTACTAGTTTATGGAATAATAATTGGTGGAATTTCAATACTGTCATGGTTAAGAAAATTTTGAAATGGATTATAGATTCAGGAGCTAATCAACATATGACTTGTTCTGAAAAAAATTTAACTAATGTAGCTGATATAAGTGATTTGAATTTGAAAATTGGACACCCTAATGGTACTTTTGCTACTGTAAAAAAATTAGGTAACTTGCATTTACCAAATGGTGTTATTATGTTTGATGTACTGGTTGTTCCAGAATACAATGTTAATCTAATGTCTGTGCATAAATTGGCTAGAGATAACAAACTTTACATAGGGTTTGATGATTCTAAGTGTTATATACAGGATTTAGCTCAAAAGAATCTGTTAGGGACTGGTAGTGAACAGGGTGGTTTGTATCATTATGATGATATGCCTATGTGTTCTAATGTGGTATGTAATTCTGCTAGTACTCCTTGTGAATCTAAGTTACTTTGGCACTTAAGGCTTGGTCATCCTGCAGACCAAGCTTTGGATGTTTTTCTTAAACAGTATAACATTATTGGTGGTTCTGTTGGTCCCTGTGACATATATCACAAGGCCAAACAGACCAGAGCTCCATTCCCTTTGAGTGAACATAAGTCTAAGAAATTGGGTGACTTAGTTCATATTGATGTGTGGGGACCTTATAAGGTTTCAAGTAAACAAGGATTTAAGTATTTTTTTTTTACTCTTGTGGATGATTACACAAGGGCAGTTTGGACTTTCATGATGATTTCTTAAATAGAAGTGTTTGATCATATATATAGTTTCATTAAACTTGTTAAAAATCAGTTTGATACTAATATAAAAATTATAAGAACTGATAATGGATCTGAATTTGTCAATAACAAACTGCACACTTTGTTCACTCATGAGGGAATTATTCATCAGACTTCTATTCCTTATGCCCCTCAACAAAATGGTATTGCTGAAAGGAAACATAGACACCTATTAAATGTTGCTAGGTCTCTTATGTTTCAGGGGGGAATTCCTTTATACTTGTGGAGTGAATGTGTCTTGACTGCTACTTATCTAATTAATAGAACTCCTTCTTCTATTCTTAATGGCAAAACTCCTTATGAAATGATATATGAGTGTAAATATGAAACACTTAAAAGTTTTTGGATGTTTGTGTTTTGCTACTGTGCTAAATAATTCTGATAAGTTTAGCTCTAGAGCTGAAAAATGTGTCTTAATTGGTTATTTGAATGCTCAAAAAGGTTAGAAACTCTTTAGTCTTGAAAGTAAAACTTTTACAAATTCAAGAGATGTGAGATTTTATGAAAATATTTTTCCTTTCATTATGAACAAAACAAATGAAGAAACCTTTTTAAATATTAATCAGTTAAACTTCTTTGATATTTTAAATAATGAGGATAATGCCATTAATGCAAGTCCCTATGATGAAGGAGAAGGTTTAAGGAGACATTTTTTTGATGATGATAGTAGTATGTCAACTGCTGGCAATCCAACAATGATTACCAGAGATGTTGAACCATCTCTTGGCAGTTCAAATGTGACTACTGCTCATGATAATACTACAGCAACATCAAATGTGAATGAAAATACTAGTTCTGAGGGCATTCTTCATGATGATGATAGAATTAACTTAAGAAAATCTGATAGACACTCAAATTTGCCCAAATATCTCACTGATTATGAATTAGATAGTAAAGTGAAATATGGTCTTAATAAAGTGGTCAATTATGCAATTTTGAGCTCTGAGTTGTACTGCTTTACTACTAATCTTAATAAAAGTGTTGAACCAAGATCATATTTTGAGAAATTGTTTCATTAATTGGGTTAATGCAATGAATGATGAAATGGAAGCCTTAAGTAGAAATAATACTTGGGAAATTGTTTCTTTACCTGAAAATAGACAACCCATTGGTTGTAAATGGATTTATAAGATCAAGTACAAAGCAAATGGTGGGATAGAATGGTATAAAGCTAGGCTAGTAGCTAAAGGCTTTAATCAAACGGCTAGAATTGACTTTGATTAAACTTTTTCTCCATTTGTTAAGATGATCACTGTTAGGTGTTTGATTTCTGTGGTTGTTCATTATAATTGGACTTTGTTCCAATTAGATGTAAACAATGCATTTCTTTATGGTGACTTAGATGAGGATGTTTATATGCATATCCCTGATGGATATAATAAAATTGATTCTTATTTGGTGTGCAAATTAAATAAGTCTTTGTATGACTTAAAGCAAGCACCTAGGCAGTGGAACTTTAAGTTAACCACTGCCTTAAATGAATGTGGTTTTGTACAAAGTAAGTCTGATTATCCTTGTTTACTAGAGAGATAGAAGATAAATTTGTTGCTTTACTTGTTTATGTTGATGATATTGTGATGACTGGTAATTGCATTGAAGAGATTAATAAAGTTAAGAATTTGTTGAGTTCTAAATTCAGAATCAAAGACTTGGGTAAACTAAAATATTTTCTTGGCATTGAAGTATTAGAAACTAAAGATAGTTTATATTTGTCTCAAAGAAAATATTGCTTAGAACTTCTTAATGACTTTGGCATGTTAGGCTGCAAACCTGCTTTAACTCCTATGGAGATGAATAAGACTTTGAAACCTGTTTCTGATAAATACAAACCTCTTGAGAATATTTCTGTTTACCAAAAACTCATTGGAAAGTTGATATATTTGACCTTGACAAGGCCAGATATAAGCTATATTGTTTAAAGTCTTTCACAGTTTATGCATGCTCCTACTCAAGAGCATCTTGATCTTGGCTTGAGAGTGTTAAGGTACCTTAAGAAAGCACCAGGTAATGGTCTCCATATCAAGAAAGGTAAGGATCTTATTCTCAAGGGCTTTGTTGATTCTGACTGGGGAAGATGTGTTGTATCCAGAAAATCTGTTACTGGATATACAGTTTATTTAGGTGATTCTTTGGTTTCATGGAAGAGTAAAAAACTATCTACAGTTGCCAAGTCCTCTGCCGAGGCAGAAGATAGGGCAATGGCAGCTGTAACTTGTGAAATTATATGGCTAATTAATCTTTTGCATGACTTAAAGGTCGATGTTAAGATTCCTGTAGAATTGCATTGTGATAGCAATGCAGCCATTCAAATTGCTGCAAATCCTGTATTTCATGAACGAACTAAGCACTTTGAGATTGATTTGCATTTTATTAGAGAGAAAATTTCTACAGGAATTCTGAAAACTGTTAAGATTAAATCTGAGCTGAACATTGCAGATTTGTTTACAAAAAGCTTAAGTATTGGCCAACATGAGTTCTTATGTGATAAACTTGGGATGTTGAATCTGTTTAAAAGATGATCTTGAGGGGGGATGTTATTTGTACAAGATCATCTTGTTTATAATCATTGTTTCTTATTGTGTTTATGTTTTAAGTGTAGGAAAGGACTAAAGGTGTTGAAGTAAAAGGCTTAAGGATATAAAGTATAAAGAAAGAAAGTTAGAAGATGCTGTTAAGAAGAAGTGAAGATTGGAGGACAAAAGATGCAAATTATGGGGTGTATATATATACACCTTATTCTCCAGTTTTAGGGGCAGAATCCATTCGATCGATTATTGTTGCTGCTGCTCACTCTTTTTCTATATTCTCCCATATATCAAAATATGTATATATATATATATATATATAGTTATGTTGACATAATCATCTTTGGATGACTATTTGATCTTGTAATAATAAACCTTGAACTCTTATAATAATAATAATCTTTTGGCTATTGCTTTTGTTCTGAATCTAATCTTTGATTAGATTAATTTTGTGAAGATTGTGGTTTCTTTCAAAACTAAATAATAACAAAACTACAAATAGTATGGTCTCAAGCCTTGGGCTTACAAAATAGTAATTATTTCCATGATCAATATGAATATCACAAAGTTTCGTATGGTCTCAGACCTTGGGCTTACAAAAAAGTAATTATTCAGTTTGATAGTCACCACCAACTACAACCTGATCTAAGTAGGAACTTGCTCGTTGAGACATTTCTGATTGAGTTTAATTAGAGCCTTAGAGGCCTTTGACCTTCTTTTAGCATTTTTTGTGTTTTAATGAAAGTTTTGTGCTTATATTAGCTTCTAATGATAATGGAATCGGAGTGTAACCAACTATGACCAAAAGGTTATATAATGTAACCAACTACTCGACTAGCTATATAGTGTAACCACCTTTGTTTTTCGGGTTATGCAATGTAAGCAACCGGCTACTTCAAGTTTCCATCCGGTTAGCCAAAAATAAAGTTAGGGATAATGACACTGGAGTGTAAGCAACTATGACCAAAAGGTTATGTATTGTAGTGAACTACTCGACTAGCTATGTAGTGTAACTACCTTTGTAATTCCACTAACAAAAATAAAGTTATAAAATTATTCATTTCTTTTGCTTCTTTTATCTTCTTCATTTCATCGCATGGACTATGCAACACAACCCAAAATGAGAATCTAAACCCAAATATATTAACCCACCCGATTCATCATATCATCATCAATCAATATATCTTCTTCTATCTATCACTATATACTCATCGTATGCAACACGGACTAGCTATGTTGCCGGAATCTGATGTTGTTCTCCACTATTGACGAAATCTGTTGTTGTTCTTCACTGTTTCCATTCACCATCTATTAATCTAGCCATCTACATACAAATTTGATTTCTTAATAAAACCCAGAAATCTTCAAACTCAAACTGATTGAAAAGAGAGGTCTCTTTTTGCCGCAATCTTCAAAATCAAAACCGCTGCCACCATCCAGATCTTTCAACCCTCAAAACCCCTTCACGAATCCCAATAATGTTCAGAACTATTGCAACATTTGAGAGAGAGAAATAACGAGAAAGAAGGAGGGAGATAGAGAGTCAGAAAAGAGATGGAGTTTGTATGGTATCTATATATACATACCACATTGTAAAACAAGTATTAAAGTAAAACAAATAGGACAAGATCTTGACCCTTAGATCATGGTTAAATTGGCACGTAGATTCACGAAACAATTGATACACTATGATTTTCTTGATGCACGGTGATTGTCAGTGAAGAAAAACCTATTGTTTTATTTGTTTTACTATAATAGTTGTTTTATTTTACCTATATATATATATATAGGTAATATATATATATATATTACCTACATATATATATATATAGGTGATTAGGTTATAGGTGACGGTGGTAATGGTGGCTAAAGGGTGGTGGTTGTGGCCGGAGGTGAAAGAGAAAGAAGAATGAGATAGAGAGAAGAGGTAACCAACATAATACGACGGGTATATATATATGTGTGTGTGTGTGTGAAATATGGCTTTTTTTAAATAAAAAAGGAATAAAAATGAAAGTGGTAACCGGCAGCTTGTTTCCCATCCGGTTTCTTACATTACATAACCCAAAAAACAAAGGTGTTACACTACATAGCAAGTCGAGTAGTTAGTTACATTACATAACCTTTTGGTCATATTTTGTTCGACTCCGATTCCATTATCCCTAGTTTCTATTATTATAATCGTCTTCATGATTGCTAACTAATATATGACCAACGCTTGAAACAAGCTAGTTCTTCATAGAACTTTATGATGTTTGAGTGGCGGAGCCAGGATGCGGTTTTATTGACTCATTGAAGGGGATCATACTATAATCTATGGCCAGATAATAGAAAGTTCATTACATTATGCCTATTGTGGAATCCACCACTACTCCCTTGCATGGTTGTAAATCTCGGCGGGATCGACCGATATCTCGAGATCTATATAGGGATCGGTTGCGTGAGGAGACGAAACTGCCGGATCGAAGTAGAAATCAGGCGTCGGAGGTCAACGGTCAAAATTGACCTGATCGGCTCAAAACATGTCTAAAATTCGGATCTTTTGGCCAGAGATGGCTGCAGTGGAGGAATAGTCGTGGTTAGCGGCAGTGATTTGCGGTGGTCGGCGGTTGTGATGAACACTTTTTTGTTTTTCAAATGCAAGGAAAGAAGAAAAGGAAAGTGAAAAAAAAAAAGTTTAGGGTTTTCTTTTTATTCATTATATACATTTTAGAATGATCATATTTACCCCTTAAGTTTTAGTAATAACCCAATAACCCTTATTGTTATAAGATCTTTCTTATAATTACATTTTAAGTCCTTATATTTCAAGCTATAGTATATTTTATTGATATTCTGTTACATATAATTTCATAAATTATAATCCGATATCTCCCTGATTCTTCAAAAACTTCCGTCTCCCCACCTCGCCAATCTGTCTTCGCTTCTATTCCGTTTCGTCATGGTGAATATATTTTCAAAAGGTGTTGAACTGGCGGAAATAAAACTAACTAAGATAGTAATTAATAAGAGTAATAGCTAAATTTTTTAGTGAATGGGTTATGGTAAGTTGCTAGCTCATTTCATTCGCTTTTAAAGTGATATTTATCTGTATCATATTCGTACGTAAGTACATTGTCACACCCCGACTAAGGCGGAAAACTCGGAAATGCAAGATAAAGCACACGCGCACATGGTTGTTACATAGGAATAGCTAAATGGGTGCATAGATTAAACAAAATTAGTCGATTACATAGTTCAAATAGCAAGACATAGTTCACATACCCTAAGTTTCCAAAGCATTCAAATAAATATAAGATAAGTTCCCACGCAGGGGAAAAGGGGAGGCAAATTGCCAATCAAGCCCAAGAAACACATAAAGCTCCAAATCCTAAGCCTGAAGTCTGTTACAAATCCCATGCTAGCAGTCCTAGTCTCAATTAGCTTGGTTACCTGAAAGGAATACTCAAAAGACGTCAGCACAAAGGTTGGTGAGTTCTTAAGTTTTGTAAACAAGTATCAAGTATGGTGCCAGGTCGAAATATCATCAAGATCCACACAGCATTATGACTATCATCTTACTTATGATAGCAAGAGTCAAGTATCTCTATGCAACCAGCACTTACGGTATACCAGGCCTAAACGTGCAAGTATCAAGTATCTCAACTGGTGCCTCCAACTCCACCATAAGTAGCAAGTATCAAGCATCTCAAACTCCAACAACATAAGTATCACGTATTAAGTATCAAGTATCAAGTATCACAGTGCACATCATACAGTACAGTCAGATAGTCATAAATGATGATAGACACAAAGGCACGAGTATCCTTTCACCCCAAAACATGTCAAAAGAGGGGCTACAAAACTCACATTGATCTGGTACAAGCACGGTTTATAAGCACAGAGAACAAGCACCGAGATAAATAGGTTATATCTATCAAAATCCAAGAACACCTTGATGGAAACCTATATATAGATCATTGATCATAAATGAACACACGTATTAATTCATGTGATTAATTAATCATTGAAATGTCCTTGATGAACTGATGATTTGGTCCTCGAAGATCTTTGAACGTTTTGACTCAAAAGAGGTTGAATGAACTTTAGGTACTAGAACTGGACTCGATCCGAACGTCTTTGAACTCACACATAAGTGACTACCATGTTAAAGAGTTGAATGTGTCTTTAATAACAAACTTTAGCTTTAAGAACTCAATTTAGTCATTCATGGAACTCGTACTTTAATAATTAAGATGAAACATGTCTTTAATGTACTCGATTAGGGTTTGGAAAAATGAACCTAGTTCTAGATTGTTTTCGGAACTAGCATTATTGTTAGAATGTAGCCTTGAATGTGATAAATCATTTGATAATGAAACAAAGGATTGATTTGGTGATTAGGTTCATGATTAGGTCGTTTTAGAGTACAAGATCTTCCTAGTTTTAAAATCGTTTTAATGCCTTATGAGTGTCAATGTTGTCCTAGGGTTCCAAGGTTCTAGATCGTCTTACTTGTCTAGCTCAAGATCGTCCCATTTCCTTAGCTTAAGATAGTCCTAGTTGACTAGTCCAAGATCGTTTCAAGTTATCTTAAGCACAAGATCGTTTTAGTTGCCAAGTCAAGATCGTTTTAGTTACCTTAAGCACAAGATCGTTTCACATGACTAAGTACAAGATCGAGATCATGTCCTATTCAAGAACACAGATTGAGCGAAACCGATCTTAGAAGATCAGTTACCCAGGAGTGTACCAACACAACAACACAATACAACTTTCACACGTGATCAAACGAGCAAGCACGATAGAACCAGGGCTGCCCTAGGACGATCTTGGCTGCAAGATCGTCCCATCAGGACCGTCCCAGTTCCAAAACGGGTTGAACAAACACAAACGAATGTCTAGATCGATTTCAGGACTTGTTTAGACATAGCACTAGCACATATATGGACACTAACACTAACCAATAACACTTTTAATGCTTTTCAAGATCAAATAACACACGAACAAGTCGTGGCACTCAAGAACAAGTTGTACCTTCATATTCAAAAATGGGTTTTGTAGATTAAAGCATGTTATGACCCAAATTTGTTCATAAAAATGTTACTAAACACATTTAGACACAAACCCATTAACTATTAACACGATTTTCATTCAAAAATTGGACCAAATCATCAAGAACATAAACTTGAAAAAGTACATTTTTAATTTGATCAAAAACTCATCAAATGTTGTTGTTACCTGAGAAATGATTCAAGAAGTGTGTTTTGATTATCACAAGGATGCTAAAAGTACAAACGGTTTTGATTTAACAATCCAAAATCAAGAGATGATCTTGTGTGTGTTTTAAGATGTTTTTGTGTGTGTTTTTAGTGAGAGAGAGGTGAAGGAGGAAGAAGATGAATAGTGGTGCTTCTCTCTCTAGGGTTTCTATTTCTTTCTATTTATACATTCCCATAATAAATGAACTCAATAAATGCAAGGACTATTTGCGAATATTTTGAACTAGAACTTTTATGAACACGAACGTTTACGAACCGAACTTTAGTATTTCATCATACTTAAACATAAATTCGTCATGTAGATCAAGAATTAAGATCAAATTGACCTTCATAGAAGCACATAATTTAGGTTTAAAGCACGTCAAAAACTTAAATAAATTGAACTTATTTAAAGCACATAATCTAGCCGTTCTAATGACGAAAGTATGATTCAAGGAACTTATTTAAATCATTTCTAAGACGGTTGTTACATCCTCCCATACTTAAAGGAATTTCGTCCCGAATTTCAAATTGCACGTCATGTTTCAAGTTACGATTACACACCAAGTTTACAAGCATCAAGTTGCATGTTAAGTTTCGAGTATGAATCACACAAATAGTTGCAAGTAGTGTGTTCCACATTGAGTTTCAAGCATCACTTCACATAGCAAAAATTAAATGTCAAATTAGGCGCTAAGTTCTTAAGTTTACTCACTAGCTTGAGGTATCGAGTTAGGCGAATAAGTGCGGATACTTAAGCTTCATTTGATCTTCTCTCTCCCAAGTAAACTCAGGGCCTCTACGGGAGTTCCAACGAACCTTCACAATAGTATACTTATGTCTCTTGAGCTTCTTGACTTCACGATCCATGATTTCCACGGGTTCTTCTTTGAAGCTTAAATCACTATCTACTCGTATCTCGTTCAAAGGAACATATGATGCTTCATCAGCTAGACACTTCTTGAGGTTCGACACGTGGAAGACATCGTGTACGTTACTCAGCTCTTGGGGAAGTTTCAAACGGTAAGCTACTGCGCCCACATGTTCTATAATCTCGAAAGGTCCAACGTATCTCGGAGCTAGTTTCCCTCTCTTAATGAATCTAACTACACCTTTCCAAGGCGACACTTTAAGCATTACCCGACCACCAACCTGAAATTCTAAGGGTTTTCGTTGATGGTCAGCATATTTCTTTTGTCTATTTATGGCCTTCATGAGGTTCTCCTTGATCTGAGCAACCCTTTCAGTAGTTTCCACAACGATTTCTGGTCCTATTAACTGCATATCTCCCACTTCGTGCCATGCAAGTGGAGACCGACATTTTCTTCCATACAAAACCTCAAAAGAAGGACACCCAATGGTCGAATGATAACTATTGTTATAAGAGAATTCAACTAGTGGAAGGTGAGTATCCCAACTTCCACCAAAATCGATGACACAAGCTCTCAACATGTCCTCTAGAGTCTGAATCGTCCGCTCACTCTGTCCATCTGTCTGGGGATGATAGGCTGTGCTCATGTCTATTCGCGTTCCCAAGGCTCGTTGAATCAATTTCCAAAATCCCGATGTAAACCGACTATCTCTATCACAAATGATGGATACTGGAATGTCGTGCTTAGCTACAATTTCTTTAAGATACAGACGCGTATACTGTTCCATGCTATAATCTTCCCTTATAGATATGAAATGAGCTGACTTGGTTAGTCGATCTACTACCACCCATATTGCATCTTTACCACTGCTTGTTCTTGGTAACTTCGTGACAAAGTCCATGGTAATCTTTTCCCACTTCCACGTGGGAAGCTCTGGTTGCGTTAGTATACCCCCTGGTTTCTTATGTTCTGCCTTAACCTTCAGACACGTTAGACACTTGCTCACATAAACCGCCACATCGTTCTTCTATCCTGGACACCAAAATAGATCTCGCAAGTCTTGATACATCTTATCTATCCCTGGATGAATAGAATATCTTGCTTGATGCGCTTCGTCCATTATCAGCTTCCTCAGTCCCCCATACATTGGTATCCACAATCGATCGCAAAAATACAGCCCTCCATCTTCTCTTTGAGCAAATTGTTCTATCATACCTCCCAACCCTTCTCTATCAATATTTTCTTTCTTGTTTGCTTCTACTTGTGCACCAATCACTCTATCCTTCAGACTGTTGTGCACAGTAATGCTCATAGCTCTGACTCGTCTTCGTCTAACTCTTTCTTTCCTACTTAAGGCGTCAGCTACCACGTTTGCCTTCCCTGGATGGTAACGGATCTCGCAGTCATAATCGCTAAACAGCTCCAACCATCGTCTTTGGCGCATATTAAGATCTTTTTGATTAAAGATATGCTGAAGGCTCTTATGATCTGTGTATATCACACTCTTCGTCCCATACAGGTAATGTCTCCAGCTCTTCAGCACGAAAACGATGGCTCCTAACTCCAAATCGTGAGTCGTATAATTCTTCTTGTGGATCTTCCACTGTCGGGATGCATACGCAATAACCTTGCCTCTCTGCATTAGTACACACCCTAAGCCTTGACCCGAGGCGTCACAATAAACGATAAAGTCATCAGATCCGTCAGGAAGACTTAAGATCGGCGCGTTACATAACTTCTCCTTCAGTAGTCCAAATGTTTCTTCTTGTTTTTCACCCCAAACAAAACTTCTATCCTTGTGTGTCAACAACGTTAGGGGTTGTGCGATCCTTGAGAAGTTTTCTATGAATCGTCGATAGTAGCCTGCTAATCCCAGGAACTGTCTGATCTCTGTCGGTGTCTCCGGCCTTCTCCATTTCTCTACCGCTTCTATCTTGCTGGGATCAACCTTTATTCCATCCTTGTTAACTACATGACCCAAAAACTTCACCTCTTCCGACCAAAATTCACATTTTGAGAATTTTCCATACAATTTTTCAGTTCTCAAAAGCTCTAATGCTTGCCTCAGATGCACTTCGTGCTCCTTTTTAGTCTTTGAGTATATAAGGATGTCGTCGATGAATACAATGATGAAATCATCTAAGTACGGCTTACATACGCGGTTCATGAGATCCATGAAAACAGCAGGCGCGTTTGTCAATCCAAATGGCATCACCAAAAACTCAAAATGCCCATATCTCGTGCCGAAAGCCGTCTTTGGTATGTCTTCTTCGCATACTCTCAACTGATGATAGCCCGAACGAAGGTCGATCTTAGAGAAGTACTTGGCGCCTTGCAACTGATCGAACAAATCATCAATACGTGGCAAAGGATAACGGTTCTTAACGATTAATTTGTTCAACTCGCGGTAATCAACGCACATGCGAAACGACCCATCCTTTTTTTAACAAATAATATCGGTGCACCTTAAGGCGAAGAAATCGGTTGAATGAATCCCTTATCTTGTAATTCTTGCAATTGTGTTGCTAGTTCTTGCAATACGAAAGGAGCCAAACGGTACGATGTTTTCGCTATTGGCATAGCGTCGGGTACTAGATCAATGCGAAACTCGACTTGCCGAGGTGGGGGTAATCCCACCACATCATCAGGAAAAACATCAAGGAAGTCGCATACGATAGGAATGTCAGAAATCTTGGCTACTTTATCGGTAGCACTCTTAAGGTGTTGGCCAATAGTTTCTGTTCGTTCACCATGAATTTCTAATACATAACCGTCACTCATAGGTATCTTAAGGATTTTGGCGTGGCATACGATGGATACATCCACACGGGACAACCAATCCATCCCAACTATAACATCAAAACTACCCATTCCGAAAGGAATCAAATCAATATAGAACGAGTAGCCCTCTAAAGTAAGTATACACTTAGGCACTACCCTGTCTAGCCTAGCTAGTTTACCACTAGCTACCTCAATCTCATAACAAGTATGCAAGTAACAGGTTGGCACATTTAAGTTACACAGAAAGTTAGTGGACATAAAGCTATAGTCGGCTCCAGAATCGAATAACACAGTAGCAACATGATCGTTCAGAAAAAATGTACCAGTGACAACGTTAGGATCATTTGCAGCTTCCACAGCGTTTAGGGCAAAGACTCGACCTCTGGCTTGCTGACCCTGGTTTGCTCTTGGTGGAGATGGACCGGCAATCTGCAGCTGGTTACGGTTCACTGTTGCTGGGGCTGGCTGTCGGTTAAGTCGGGGGCATGTGTTACGATAGTGGTCAGTGCTCCCACACTCATAACAAGTTCCTCGGTTACCTTGAAGGTTTCTGGCATTAGGTGGGATGGCATTCAACGGTGCAACATTCAGTGGGGCTGCTTGTACTCGTGGTGCTCTACAGTCTCTTGCAAGATGGCCAAACCTCTGACAGTTGAAACAAGTCTTACATGGTGATGTTGGCAAATGGTGCAGATAACACTTGCCACATAGGGGGTGCGGGCCCACATAACCCTTCTGAACCATCTCAGTCGCTGCATACACTTTCCCAGTCTTGGCCCTCTTATCCTTCTTGTCACCCCTCCATTTGCTTGTTTCCCCCCAATCCTTCCTCTTCTCACTGGACTTACTTAGAACTCCACTTTGAACCAACTCATCTGTAATAGCCTTAGATCTCAACACTGCTTCATGCATAGAAGTGGGGTCGTCCCTGCCATAGTCAACCTAATCTGGGGAATCAAGCCCGAGATGTACTTCTGAATACCCTTGGAGTCCGGTGTCACCAGATGCGGAACAAGCCTGGACAACTCTTCAAATCGACTAGTGTACTTTGTGTGCTCAGCTCTAGTCATCTTGAGTTCTTCGAATTCCCTTTCCAACCTATTAACTTCCACTCCTGAACAAAACTTCTTCAACATTAATTCCTTAAACTCTCCCCACGGCATAGCTACAGCAGCAGTCCTTCCCTTAGCTCTCAATAGAGTGTTCCACCATGTCAAAGCTTTATCAGTAAGGGATCCAACTACATACTTGACCCTCTGATGTGGCGCACACTCACTCATATAAATCACAGACTCCATTTTCTCCAACCACTGAATGAACTTTACAGCACCGCCCTTCCCATCATAGTCTTGTGTCCCACAATGCGAAACTCTCTATAAGTACACCCATTCTCTGTCTCATCATCATCATCAACATGAACTCGAGCAAACCTTCTTGGTCTCGGACCAACATACACGCCATCTTCAACAAACTCAACTTCTGGATTGTAATCTTCTTGTTCATAAACTACCTGCTCTGGATTAGCTCCCTCTGGTTCAACCGCCGCTGGTTCTTGTAAAGCTTCTGGTGCTCCTCCCTGGGGCTGATTCTGGGGTCTCCCCATAGCAGCATTGACTTGTGCCACAATAGTTGGCATGGAAGCGGTCAACTGCTCAGCAAAGATAGTAGCTATGTCGGGAATCTCAACGTGACCCGCAGCACCTTCACGACCACCGCGGCCACCACGGCCTCTTCCTTGATTTTCTCCACGACCGCCTCTTGGATTACCACGGTCGCCCTGTTCTCTTTAGGCCTCAGCATCTGGTTTGCTCTTGTTCGCACCATTTTTCCTATATTAGGAAAAGACGTGATCGGCGTTAGAATGAGGGAATAGTCGTTCGTGACGTCATTTACGCACTCTCAAACACACTCATGTTAGTTTTCTAGAATTCTATACATTTATGTATTCATTACCGCATGCAAATCAATTATCACAATCCAATATAAACAATATCATCAGAGTCAATCATGCAGTACAAAGTAACATCACAACTAAACATTCAATCATTACAGCAAAAAGGGCAAGTCGAATCTAACCTCTACATCCAACCCACCATTCATGTATGTATACAGGGTGTACCAGCGGCTAACCCTCCACATGTCCGGTAAATCAGATGCATTGATCAAATTTCAACAGCTAAAGGGTGGTCCGAATCTAACACCTACATCCGTTGCACTAGCGGTGTATGTATACAGGGTGTACCAGCGGCTAACCCTCCACACCCCTAGTACATCTAATGCAAGGTTGGATCAAGGTACCGATATGCTCTCTAGGTACTGGTTAGGTATGTATACAGGGTGTACCAGCGGGTAACCCTCCACCCTTCCAACACCCATTAAGCAGCCCAGGGTTGCTACCACACTCTAACCATCGGGGCGCGATCAATGTTGCTAACAACTCCATAGGCCATATACCATACGCAAAAAGTTGATCAGGCTTTTCTGTGATGATATATCGCCATACTTTGTCGCTAACAACGCTTCATTTCGCTGGGTACATAAGAATAATAAATAAATAAGCAACCATCTCCAACATTTCCTACTCAAGATCCAACCACGATTTCGACCGGCACAAGGACACCTACGAACTCCCACATATAGCAATACATTCCATAAAGAAATCACATAAAGTTTACTTGAACAAAATGCACACATAATTCCTATTTTGCATGCTACGTGAGGTTCTTAGGTTATAGTCTAGGCAAAATCACCTATTTAGGTTTAAAGCACGTCAAGAACTTAAATAAATTGAACTGTCTAGCCATTCTAATGACGAAAATATGATTCAAGGAACTTATTTAAATCATTTCTAAGACGGTTGTTACATACGTCAATCTTTTATTATACTAAGCACAGTTGCTCTAATAACTTATTTATCAATCATATCTCTTAATTTCTTTAAATTCTCAATTTAGACTTTTCTTGACTTTTATTTATAATTAAAAATATTTATATATATCTACATAAATCTATCAACCACATCTAACAAATGATAAGTATTAGATTTAGATAACTATAAACTATATATATAAATATTTATTATATTTAATTTTATATAAACACTATATGAAGCTATCGCTAATCTATATTCCAATCCCATTCATAACTAAATTATAAATATAAATATCTAATTGAATATGTTTAATTCAATCTTCTTTTTTTTTTATAAATATACTAAAACAATATTCAAGTAACTTATTGACCAATCACAATACTCAATTTTTCATGTTAACTTTTGTTTTTAATTTATAATTTTTAACCAATAATTTTAATACAAGAAATCAATAATAAAGGTTAATATATATCTAATAAATAATAGTTAATATATATCCAACAGAATAAAAACTAATATATATCTTAATAATACGTTTTATTTTATAAAAACAAAATTAATTAATTAAAATAAATGCTAATTACATCATAGTAAATAAGTTCGATTGACATATATATATATATTTTTAAAAGTATCTTAATCTTATCTTATCATAATCTTAATCTTAATATATACTATAAGTGAGTTCAACTAATGACTTATGAACCAATCAAATCGCTCAAGTTCATCAAATTAACTTTCGCTTATATTATCATTTAGATAAACTATAAACTAAAATTTATAATATTCATCATCAAAATATATTATTGTATTTGTATTAGTATTTATATTAATGTATAGAAAAAGTCTCATCAATCTATAATTTTTTGTTTTCCATCCATAATTTATACTTTTTAACCTTAAATATTTAGTTTTTACTTATTTTTAGCCATCAACTTGAGAGAATTTTTTTAAATTTACAAAACTTATTTAATTATAACAATTTCAACATATGAAATATTGTCTAAAAAACATCTTTTCAAAACCTAATTACTTATTAACCAATCAAATCACTCAATTTCATCAAATTGACCCTCACTTATGTATTTTTTTCATTAATAATTTATACTTTTTAGCCCTAAATACTTCATTTATATTTATTTTTAGTCATCAACTTATATCGAGTACATGATTGAAGATAAATATCAGTTATAAGAAAAAAATTATAAAATATTATAAATTGATACCTATAAATGTCGTATATTGATATCTCAATACAATATTGATAATGTCGTCCAATTTAATAATTTATTAGATTAGATTTTATAAATTATAAATGAAAATATTTAGTTTAATATTTAATATAAAAACAATTTGAATTCTTGATACTTATCCCAAACATAATAACAGATGACGATATACAACATCTTTATCTTAAACATAATAGTAATCACAAAACATATGACGATCACTGAACAAAACACAATTTACAACAGATGGTTAATTGAATACTAAATCCAAATCAAAATAAACTCCATTTAAGATTCATTCTATCTCTCAATTAAAAGGTACATAATTATCTCTTTTTATATATATTAGTTTTGCATTTTAATGTTTAAAGTTACAATTGTCACTCAAATCAAGAGTCACAATTATTATCAAAGAATATGAAAACAATTTTAATTGTTATCTAATTATCATAGGATAGACGATTAAAAATAAACTTATTCATATTATGGGTCCGCATCATGATCAAATACATATACGTGAATGTCAAGTAAATGATCATAAGTATGTTTATTTTAATTTGTAATCGTTTTAATAATAATATCACATTACGAGGACAACGAATGGTTTAAAAAATTTTTAAAATAAACAAATTATTATATCATGTGCCTTGTGGAATGACTATGGCAACAATTTAATCAATATGTCTCAGCTAATAATGACAGTGACGAATATGTGATTATTGTACTACGATTTGCAAAGTATAACACGTGAAACCGTACATCTTCAAAATTATAAGCTTTTATGGCTTACATGTATGAAAAATCTAATATCAATAATATCGTAATCCCACATCCAGTGTTAGATACGAGGCTAAAATCTAGTAGTAATACTATTAATACGATTACAAAAAATGCAAATTAAATTCCGCCCAGACCAAAATTACATCACCCACCTGCATGATTGGGATTTTTTTTCTTTTTATGGTACAAACAACCACAGTATTCAGATGTGGACAATATACCATTTAAAGAAGCAGTTGGGAGAATAACAACATTTAAAACGGTTGAAAAGTCATGATGAATCGGTAAATCTTGATCAAAGTAAGCTCATGATAGCAAGTACAAGTAATTCTGAAACTTCACACCATGGAAAAGGACATGGACTAGAATCTTTGAGAGAAGGACAGGAATGTAGAAAGAACACACACTAAAAAAAAATATTATAGTTATCTAGCTACATTTTTAATTAGCTTGAACAAAATTTTGTGTGTATAAAACTATATAAATTGAACTAATCATTCACACTTTTAAGTATATATAATAAGTACAGGTACTATAAACTACAAAAATTTACACTTTAAAATATGTAAAAATTAATCGACACCAAAAAAATTTAAATTTTAAAAAGTCAAAGTTTTAAATGTAGACTTTTATATTTAATTTGTCTACGAAAGTTTGAACTATACAGCATTTAGTTTCAAGGGAAACATTGAAGTACGAGTATATATTACTGTAGTAAAAGATTCTCGTTATTAAAATTACAAAAGTTAACCTTGACGTCTGTTATAACTTATACGAGTAACTATTTAGATCAGGAGCTTACTTTGATCATCATTTACTGATTCATCATGACTTTTCAAAGAATTTGTCAATCTTTGCTTCAACTTTCCGAATTACTTAATTATACTAACTTTCCCAAATTCGGTTTCACTATTTTACTAATTTTTTTCTTACAAAAACTTGGTTTGCTTAAAAAAAAAAAAAATCGTTGGGACTACCCTCTTTAAGAGCAAAGAATCGATAAGAGCAAAAGATCATGGAACAAATATTAAGTACTCTATCCACTTCCCACTACAAGAAATCAGCAAATTTGCGACAAGTTTAACGACACTCTTTTCTATGTTACTAATTTGCGACTAAGTTAGCGACATTTTAGCGACGTATTATTTAAGACATCACAAATTTTTAGCGACAAGTTTATCCAAATGTATCGACATATATATATATATATATATATATATCTAAACTATTAGATTAATTTTTTTTTTTGAACATTAAACTATTAGATTAAATAGATTATATTATATGAGCGTACGTGCAATTCAATTAATGCTTAGAATTATTTGTACAAGGAATATATATATACTCATAACTCTTTTCACTTGAATTATCTATCAAATCATATGCATGCATGAATGTTGGGTATGGTAGAAAACGATCACTGTCATTTATTAGAAAAAATGGCACATATCCATTAATGTACAATAGCATTATTATGATGTGATCTATTCGATCCATTGCAGATCCGAAAAATCAACGGGTCAACTAACGTTGTTGAATTTTTTGCGGACTTCTGAATAATCAACGAAACACTATATATTGGTGTATATATGGTCTAGACGTCTAGTATGATCGAAAATTAATATTGGGATATATATATAATTAAGAAGAAGATCTGATGTATGTAGAATTTTACGATACATATATATAAGAGATTAGTATTTGTGAATGTAATTAACTATAAACGAATGTCTATAGTGTAAAAAAACTAAAGTTGTGTTTGAAATAACTTTTAAATCTTGTCTATTGTATGTATCCAACCAATCAAAAACTTACAAGTGACAGCCTATATGGTTGCCACTTATACCTGATTACATACAATAGACAAGATTTGAATATTATTTCATACAATGAACACAACTTTAGTATTCTCACACTATAGACATTCGTGCATAGTTAGTTACATTCACAAATACTAAACCCTATATATAATACTAAAAGGGTACTCAAGAGTGTGGTGACGGCGGCAACGACAGTGGCGGCGACATACCTTATGGTTACTTGTGCAAAATTAATGACATAAAGGGACTAGTGTAGTTATGTAATGAGGAATTAGAAATCTGTGTTGTAAATTATATCATTAAGTATATTTTTGGATATTACTTTAGGATCTAATTATATATATATCCCAATATTAATTTTCGATCATACTAGACGTCTAGACCATATATACACCAATATATAGTGTTTCGTTGATTATTCAAAAGTCTGTAAAAAATTCAACAACGTTAGTTGACCCGTTGATTTTTCGGATCTGCAATGGATCGAATAGATCACATCATAATAATGCTATTGTACATTAATGGATATGTGCCATTTTTTCTAATAAATGACAGTGATCGTTTTCTACCATACCCAGCATTCATGCATGCATATGATTTGATAGATAATTCAAGTGAAAAGAGTTATGAGTATATATATATATATATTCACTTGTACAAATAATTCTAAGCATTAATTGAATTGCACGCACGCTCATATAATATAATCTATTTAATCTAATAGTTTAATGTTCAAAAAAAAATTTAATCTAATAGTTTAGATATATATATGTCGATACATTTGGATAAAAGTTTAAGACATTTGGTCCTAATATTGACTGCACTACTTCTGTTATTTGAAGTAGCCAATGTACAAGCGCAAGCTCAAGTTGGATATCTTCCTCCAGAAGAAGGCAAGCTTTTACGTTTTTATATAATTTTTGTTTCAATGAAATTGCAAGCGTGATTTTGTGAGCGCTTGTCGATCAGTAAACCCGATATATTCACAAAAGTTGCATACCAAGAGTTGCAGTAGTTTTTTTCTTTGCTCGATGTAGTAATTAGTTATGAACTGAATAATTTGGTGTGTTAACTAATAAGTATTAATTCTTATGCTTTAATTGTATGTCTTGCAGTGAACGTTCTCCGTGAAATAGCGCAACAGTTGGGTAAAACGGATTGGAATTTCAGCTTAAACCCATGCGATAATAATTCCAACTGGGCAACTCCGAAGTCGACAGCCAGACCTCTTTATAACAACACAGTTGTGTGTGATTGCTCCTACCCTGGGGATGTTTGTCATGTTATCTACATGTATGTGTCTACCATTTTGTGTTTTGCTAACTTTTCTGCTTATTTAATTTCCATGTTTGTCGTAGTTGCTCTTAATTAATCTGGTTCATATATAATATAACTTCATGTTTTCGGTTAACATGACACAATTAAAGATTACATACAAGTTTGAGGCTGATCTTTCTGTTCCTTTGACCTTACAAGTCCATATATATATATATATTAATAACGGGTCAAATATAATTTAACTTTGTTGATTTGACCAAAAGTTGTGTAACCATAGAATTATGACGTCGTAATTTGCTTTATGAACAGATCTCTTAAGGGGCAAGATCTTAAAGGTGTTCTTCCACCGTCCTTGGCAAAGTTACCATACATCAAAAGAATGTACGTGAATATGAATAGTAATTTTATAAATAAAATTAGGATGATCTTGATTTTTGGATTAAAATCAAAGGTTAAGATTCAAAAATGTTTTTTTAATATTGTCCATTGATTTTAAGCCAATGGTCCACACCCACCAACTTCACCTATGAAGTTCATGCATTTTAACTTTAGAGGATCTCAATCCAAGTGAATATGGGGCTATCCCCCATCTAAGCTTAGATGGGAACACCTCACATTTTATTTCTTAATCATAAAAATCATAGGGCCCATGATTTATTTAAAATACAAAAATATATTAAAATATTTGAATGTGAGAGGTTTCCATCTAAGCTTAGATGGGGAACAACCTCATATTTACTTTTCTATATATATATATATATAGGGATAAAGGCATGGGAGTGTAACCAACTATGACCAAAAGGCTATGTAATGTACCCATCTACTCGACTTGCTATCTAGTGTAACCAACTTTGTTTTTTGGGTTATGCAATGTAAGCAACTGGCTATAAAAGGCTTCCACCCGGTTATACACACATGTGGCCATAGTTGTTTCGCCGGAAAAAAATGGTGATTCACCGTAAAAATTAAAATCGCGATAACTTTGTTGTTTTTTCGAATTAAGACTTGAAACTACCACCAATCGACTCAAAAATTGATCCCGCACAAACCCTGACCAAAAGTTTTCGGATCTAACCTTCGCCGGAAAAAATGGTGATTCGCCGGAAAAATTAAAATCGTGATAACTTTGTTGTTGCTTCGAATTAAGAATTGAAACTACCACCAATCGACTCAAAAATTGATCCCGCACAAACTCTGACCAAAAGTTTTTGAATCCAACACTCGTCGAAAAAAATGGTGATTTTTCGGAAAAATTAAAATCGCGATAACTTTGTTGTTTCTTCGTTTTAAGACTTGAAACTACCACCAATCGACTCAAAAATTGATCCCGCACCAACCCTGACCAAAAGTTTTCGAATCTAACACTCGCCGGGAAAAATGCTGATTCGCCGGAAAAAATGGTGTTTTATTCTTTGGTATTTTGCTTGTTTAGGGGGTTTTCTCCTAGGAAGAACTCTTGCATTACTTACGACAACCACCCTGGGAACATCAATGGCTGCTCGGCAAGGTCCTATAGCTTTGGCTGCTCACCAGATATGCTTGCAAGTTTGTTGCATAGTTAGTTATGGTCTTCGACTCACTTTGTGCAACAAAGCTTGTTATTACATATTCATGGTCATATTCTTCGAGAAGAGTTGTTTACTTGCTTCAGATGGCAATTTTTTTAATAAGAGATACAAATTAAAGTGGTAACCAGTAACTTAATGTTTAACCGGTTGCTTACATTGCATAACCCAAAATACATAGTTGGTTACACTAGATGGCAAGTCGAGTAGATGGGTACGTTACATAGCCTTTTGGTCATAGTTGGTTACACTCTCATGCCTGTATCTATATATATATAGGGTAGAGATCCAGAGAGAAGGTTCTTAAAGAGAGAAGGTCGGTTTTTCTTTTTTGTTTTTTTAGCTTGTTTTTTGATTTTTTTTTTTTACCTTTTTCATTCTTTTTTTAATTAACTCAATCCATAAAAAAATTTTAAAAAAATAAAAAAATTCTAACCCAAGTTAGTTAGTTATACATGTAAGGGTATGGTACGGGGCTTCGTCCTTAAGGATATTAATAAAGGGTAGCTAGTGGGAGTGATAGGTCATAGAGAGTGATAGGTCATAGAGAGTGATAGGTCATAGGGGGTGATAGGTCATAGGGGGTGATTGGTGATGGGGTGATCTACCTAACGGGTTTCGTCCTTAGCTATCATGGCTCCGCCATAGACTGAGAGGCTTCGCCTATAGATTACGGGCTACGCCCTTTGAAAAAAAATTATTTTAAAAATATTTTTAAAATTTTTATATGGAATTAGTTAATTAAAGAGAGAATGAAAAAAGTGAAAAAAAGAGAAAAATTCAAAAAAACAATCTAAAAAAAATCAAAAACGAACTTTCTCTCCCTTCTCTCTTTAAGGGACCTTCTCATTTAATCTCTATGATATATATATAGAGAGAGAGAGTGAGAGAAAAAAAAAAGTGAGTGTGGAGTTGTTATACACCTAGGTGAAAAACTTCTCACACACTATTTTTTAAATATTTTTTCTATATTCAATAGATGATTGGGCCTCATAAGTTTTATAGAAGAAAAAAAATAAGATGTGAAGAGTTTTTCACCCAAGTTAGGTATGAGACAACCCCATCTTCACTTTTTTGATATATCAGAGAGTGGTAGCTTAAAGAGAGAACGAAGAGAAGATTCATTTTTGATTTTTTTTTTTTTTTAGCTTTTTTTTAGTTTTTATTTTTTTTTTAAGTTATGTATTTTCTTTTAACATCAACTCATTCTCAAAAAAAATTTTAGAAAATAAAAATATTAAGACAAATACAACTTACACATGTGTAGATATATATATCTACATCTACACATGTGTAAAGGTATAAAAAACTACACATATTTAGGGATTTATTTTTAAAACTTTTTTTTTTGGATTGGTTTTCACTAAAAAAAAGTTTTTAAAATATATTAAAGAATTAAAAAGAAAAAATAAAGAAGAAAAAATTTAAAAATTATCCTTCAATTCTATCATTTTGTTCCTTAAGCAACCTTTGTATTTGAACTTTTTCATATATCTACCAATAAACTACCATATATATATCTACACATGTGTAAGACATATTCGAATTTTTTATGATAGAATCTATATAGCTACCATATATCGAACAAGTATTAAGACTAGTACATATATATATATATATACATATATATATACATTTACCTATCTATCTATAAGGGTGGGGGGAGAGCTTGCCCACTTCTCCCCTCCCCTCCCCTCCCCACCTTTTTTTATTTAATTTCATTTCCATTTAATTTTTATTCAAATAAAACATTTTATTTCATAAATTAAAACCAATACAACTTAAAACACATTTAAAACACATAATTTTATTCTAACAAACAAAAACAAGTAAAACATACAACTAAGGCGTCGGTCATCCGTACTGCTCACAAAGGGCGTGTTTCTGCACCAAAACCATCTCCAACATCGGCCCGCTGAGGTGATTGTGGGTTTAGGTTGTTGATTTGATTGAAAAAAAAAATTGAGAAAGAAGAAGAATAGAAGGGGGCGGCGAGAAAGAAGAGAAAAAAAGAGAAAGTGAGAAAGAAGAGAAAGAAAATAGAAAGAAAAGAGAAAAAAAAGTTTTTTTTTTGTTTTAACCGTTGCATGTGGGCCCCTCACCTTTATTTTTCTAACGTTCGAAATCATCGGCAGCGTATCCGGCACCATCCTCCCCTCACTCGTCCCCTCCCTACCGGTACCGGTAGGTCGGGGCGGTGTGCACGCCGGTACCGGACCGGTACCGGTTCCCTGCCTAACGACTCCGTCCAGCCTAACAATATAAGATGAGGTGATATGTACATTGGTTCTTAGGTACACACCATGTACATACAAACAATATTAGATGTACGTACTAGTTTTGTGTATATTTTGAGAAACTTTGTTATGCGTAATTGCGCATTATTAGTTCCGGGGTTTGAACAATTTTATTTACTCAATTTTATAAAGAAAACTAGAGAAAATGACACTTTTGTTCGTTCAAATTGTCACGTTTTGCTGTTGTTAGTCTAAAGTAAAAAAAATATCAAATTAAATCTAAAAAGTTTTAAAATTTTTCAATTGACACTCCGTGAACAAACACTTTCTATTTGGGCCCAGTAAGTCAGAGACAAATTTATCATTTTACCATAATTTTCTATTTCTTTCACACTCAAACACAATATTCGAATCTCACACAACCCCAGAGTAATGTGAGTAAATAAACATAAACAATTTAAAGTAAACAATAGTTAAACAATTCTATGATGTACTTTTTTATACATGTGTAAGAAATTTACAACGTTAATATTAGATAAAGTAACTTGAATACATGCTTAACCATATTACTAGACTAACTAGATAATGAATCTAGAGTTCTAGACCTACTAAGATTCAAAATTTGTTTTTACAAATACAACTCATGTAACAATGTAATTACAGAAAATTACACTTGGTAATCTATACCAACAACAATAGTCTTTATAAGGTTGTCTTTGTAGTGTAGAAAGATAAGTAGATAACCCATTTTGAGATCTAGATGTTGATGTGAAGGATGGTGTCAACATTTTATTGGTGAAATAATTTTACAATTAATTTATAAATTGTCTTATTGTGTTCTCTTGTCATTTTTTGTGAAAGAAAGAACTATGTAAAAATTTACGCACTCTTCAATGTATTTCTAAATAGATCAAGTCACATCATGTATTACATGTGAGTCATAAGACCCTTTGGGTGACCCAAAGATCTTTCTACCCAAATTTGACATTCTTTGATTTTTCTACCCAAATATGACATATAAAATGTATGATGAGTCATTAAACTTATCAATAACTCATGCTTGTTGCTAATCCATTAACATAATCTCTATGATATATACACTATGAACTCTATTATGAAATTGCAGAATAAGATTATAAGGTTTCCTGTTTGTTGGTTGGCCCATATATCATACACTTTGGATCGACACATCTAATGGACACAACGTATCGACATACCGTTTCACTATATGGTTATGTAACTTCCTAACTTTAGGACATAAACATAATACACGCTTAAACTTTATTATATTCTATATTTAGTTTAACTTCAATACTCTGCCTTAAACTAAATATAGTTTAAGTGAGGTCTTCATCCTTTCTTGATCCAACTTTCCATCATGGCAGTGTTGGTTCATCATCCTCTTCTAATCAAATTTGCCTCATTCTCCTTTTTCCACTTTAGACATTCATTGCTAAAATTCCCAAGTTCATTGCATTTGAAACACCTTATGTTGCTCTTGTCCCGTTGTGCTCAACCATTGCCTTGACTTCTCCCAGACCCTGGCCTCGTCCTCGACCACGTCCAAAGTCTTTCTGATTTGAGTTTCCACAATCACAATGCTCACATTTATGGTATTTCCCGGTATCCTTTGCAACTTCCTTGGTAAATAAAAGTTTACCACTCATGTCTTCCTCCTTAATTTGCCTCTTTGCGCATTCTTCGACGACCTTTAATTTCCCCACAGCTTATTGGAATGTCATTTTATTCAAATCCGCAAATAGTTCAATTGCTGCTACTATTTGAATAAACCTTTCTAGCACCGAACTTAGAAGTTTCCGAATCTGTCTCTTTTCGTTCAAAGTATATCCAAGACTGCTTGCTTGTGAAACAATCTCATGTATTTTCCTCGCATAGAAATCTAGTGGTCATTTGCACCCATTTTTTAGATTCCAAGTCTGACTCGATTGTCTGAACGCGTGCTTCCTAAACCCTTTCAATTCCCACGTGTTGAACCTTTAATGACTCCCAAATTTCTTTTGCCGAATAAAGGCTTGCAATTTGCGAAACCATATTTTATGGAATTGCTTGGTATAACATTCCAATTGTCATATTGTGTTTCTTTTGATCATTTTCAGTGTCCTCTATAGGTTCAACTACTTCCCAGATTCCATGAACATTAAAAATTGCTTAAATTTTTACAGCCCAAATTGTGTAATTCGTTGAATTGAGAACCGGTCATTGGAAAGTCATTGATGTTCCGCTGTCCTTTATAAGTTCGTTGTTTTTCATGAATCCGTCACGTGCCATTTTCTTATTTTTCTTTCTCGGTTTCTTTGATTTTTGGGTGTTTGATCAAACCCGCCACTACAAATAAAATGACATTTAGTGACATACAAAAAATGCCATTAAAAGTGAAAGTGCCACTAAAAGCCTACTTAAGATGTGGTGACATACAAAAAAAGTGTCATTACTAGCGGTGCCACTAAAGCCCTTTTGTGGCATTTGTTGTATGTGCCGCTGCAAATTTATATGGTTATTGTGACACTTTTTATTGTGCCATTGTTAAAAAAAAATTACTACCGCATATGATTTGTGCCACTAAAACTAAATCAAATTTAAAAATTTTGGCTAAATTAATTTGTCAAAAAATTGTCAATCATGAATTCATGATATAAAAAAGTAAAACAACTTCCACATCTGAGCTTTATGGAACAAATAATATAGAAACAATTACGGTTGTAAAGGAAATCAAATACGTAACAAGAAGTTGAAAGAAATATAACTTTCCAATTAACAAATGCTACTATCTTTATACACTTCCAAATTCCATTACATATATAAAAAAAAATTCAAATAACAAATATAATGTAAATAAGTATCATAGATCTAAAAAATAATGGAAGAAGTAGAATAAACAGAAGGGAATAAGTAGATCTCTCTGGTAACAATGAAGATCCATAGATGACAATTCGTTAATTTTCTTGTTTATCCAATGAAGTGGTTTTCGGTCATGGGTATTAGATCTGCACCAAAGTAACAAACACTTTTAGATGTAAATCAAAATAAATATAATTAGATCTAACCAAGAAAGAAATCTATTATTAGCATCCCAATTAACTTATCTCTTTTTATTTGCTCTTGAATCTCTTTCACGGAATACTTTTCTGCAAATATATTTTCAACACAAAATAAAAGTCAATCTAAAAAGGTCATAACATAAAAGAAGAAAATGACAGAAAAGAAAAAAACAAACTAAAATTAAAACTCACAAACATAAGGGAAATTATAACTATATAAAATTGTAAGAAGACATACAACAAGGTGCTCTTATGTGATAAATGATGCAGTAGAAGGTTGTGTAGGAATTAATATTAGGCAAGCGGATGATAATTGAATTAATGGTGGTAAAAGAAGAGAGAATTTAATAGTACTAAAAGTTACTCGTGGTGGGATATAAAATCTGTGTATGTCCATTGTTTTATGTATGTGGATTGGGTGTGTTGGGATATAAAAAAGGGTAGTAGGAAACTTAAGCGGGAAATGAAAATGTTTGAGCGGGTTTAACTTTTAATGGCAAAAGATAACATAAGTGTCACAAATACTACTGACCTTTAATGCCATATTATATTTTGTGTCACTATAAATAATATACTATAATGACAAAAACTATAAAGTGACACTAAAGATTCATATTTATAGTGTCACACCAAAATATGTCACTAAAAACCATGATATAGTGGCACATTACTTATATGCCATCAAATGTGTATGCCATTAGTGTTGAAAGTCAAATCCCCCTTGAACATAATTGCCACTTCCACCTCTTGCTAATGACAACTATGTCTGCTACACCGCTATCGACAATCAAACTCGTTTCTTCGCTGTTGATCTAGATCAATCCCGCTATTTTGCTGCTGACAATCAAAACTCCCTACCCCGCTATTGATTATCAATCCCACTAATCCATTGTTGATCTTAAACTATTGTAACCTAATCTTCTAAAACCAGTAACCTACTTTGTCTAAGAATCAAAATTTCCCTTCTCTTGTATTTCCCGTCATTCTAAAATATACCTTCTTGAGAGAAAAACTATACAATAATTTGATTCTTCCATAACTATAATATCTTTCTATATGATCACCAAAACCGATGATTTCCTTTTACACAAACAAATATTTATGATATTATTGTCACTTAATAAATTCCTTGCAAAAGAAAAAAAAATCAAATTGTTGTTCTTCCCTTTTGTTTATCTTGAAATTACAAGAGTACCACCAAAGTTTTTATCATGTTTTTGATATTATTTTTATTATGTTTTTGATATATTGAAAGTAGCAAACCAACAATATTAAAGCAAAGAAAAACGTTCAATTGCACTCCCAAAAATAATAAAAAATAAAAAAGGAAAAGAACTTATCTCGTCTTCTTCCTCTGTTTTTCTAAATTTTCTTTTGCTTTCTTCTTCTTTGAACGTACAACACCCTTTGTACATTTCCAATTACAGATAGGCAGCCAAATTCGATTTCTGATTTCTTCTACCAAAACGTTGCACCTTGTATTTGGTGTTCTTAAATTCGAACAAGAACAACCACTAACCGGAAACCGCTGTGTCTCTGTTTCTGTATAAGAATGAAAACAGTGACATTCTGATCGATTTTCTTTCTTCCCCAAATGGATAACCGCTCTGTTACCACTGTTGGCAATCCACGAGCAATAACACAATGTCTATTATATATACACTCTGAGCTTTATGAAATTCCAGAATAAGATTACAAGGTTTCACGTTTGTTGGGTGGCCCATATATATACACTTTGGACCGACACACCTAATGGACACAACATATCGACATACCGTTTCAATAAACGGTTTTGTAACTACCTAACTTTAACACCAACAACAACAAGACCCAATCCCTGCATTGGGGCATGGGGTAACTACCTAACTTTAAGACATACACTCTTAAACTTTATTACTCATATTCTATATTTAATTTAACTTCAACAATGCTCGCTAGCTAATGTTTGCTAACCACTGATATTAACATTATCATGTCTTCCTAGCGAATCCATATTTTAACGGTTATCATTTTCCATATAAAGTATTGATTCTAGGCATCATTTTGATATATATATATATATATATATATATGTTTTTGTAGTGATTTGGCCCGCAATTACTTAAATGGAACCATACCGCCAGAATGGGCTTCGACCAATCTGGAATACTTGTGAGTTTTTTTCTAAATCATAGTTAATGATATTTTTGCCAATCTTTTACCTACACAATAGAATTGAATTGAAGGAAAGTAATTAACGTACGTGTCATGGTAGGTCTGCTATTGTGAATCGCTTGTCAGGAAGGATTCCAACATATTTGGGCAACATTACCTCACTTGTTTATTTGTACTATTTCCCTCTCTCTTTTTAACACGTACACATTTTAAATTAAATTGTGTTTGATGGATATATATAGAGGTGCCACTTGTCAGATTTTAATTGGTTGAAACGAAATTCTTACATATAATAAACATTATTTCAAAGTTGTTTACATACAATACACACAACTTTAGTTATTTCCTACAATAGACATTCGCTCAAACTTTCTTACATTCGAGGAAACTAATCCCATATATATATATATATATCAGGAGTCTGGAGAGCAACATGTTCTCTGGAACAGTTCCAGCTGAGCTTGGAAAGTTAGAAAATCTCAAAAATCTGTATGCCTTCTTTCTACTACATCAAAAGATACATGATATTATAGTTATTGAGAAATTAAGTTATTTATAAATAATTGCTACAAAATTAATGTAGGGTCCTTAATGCAAATAATCTCTCTGGTGAGTTGCCGGTGGAGCTTAATAATCTGAGAAACTTGGAGGAACTGTACGTATACACAATCTACCTTTTATAACTAGTATTTCCATTCCGAAACGTTCCACTCGCCATTCTATCTTTATACATTCATTATCTATACTTGTCCTCTCACGCAGCCGACTAAGTAGCAACAGTTTCACTGGAAAAATCCCAAGCCTTGAAAGCTGGAAAGAACTTCGGATGTTGTAATTAGTCTTCAATTATATGCATAATTTATTTATTTATTTATTTATTTTATTTTTTATCAAATACCAACTACTATATATCTCATAAATTACTAGAGAGATGCATGCTAGTGGCATGGAAGGACCAATTCCAGCCAGCATTTCATTCTTGAGCAAATTGGAAGAATTGTAAGTTAATTAAGAGGTTCTCTAAGGATCTTCATATCAATGTATATATTACTAATCTCAGTCTATATATATATATGTATGTTCTCATATAACTCGTGTGCAGAAGAATCTCTGATTTAAGTGGAGAAGGTTCACCACGGTTTCCAGATCTAATTGGCATGAAAAACATTAAAAAGTTGTAAGTCGTATTACCCTTTTTAAAAGCAAGTTCTTTAGTTTGAATACTATCTAGCAACTTGCTTAATCTTTAATATAAGTCCCGACTCAAGAGATGGTACTAACTGAAGACACATCTATGTCAATGGTGATATACTTTGCAATACGTTCACTGGATCTGGACATGACCAGTTGCAGTGAACAGTATACCAGGTTAACTGGAAGATTACTTATTAAGATGACAAATGTAAATAAGTAAATACAATGCAATAAAGTAAATAACTTGTAAAGTAATTGGTGAACCAATATGTAATTTTCAAGTGTATTTTATTTATTAGCTTTAAATAAAATACAAGGTTGTTGCGGAACCAAGATAATACACGAGTGTAAATATCCTAACAACCTATGAAATACAATTGATCTAAAACTTGGAAATTCTCTTAACAATCGAAACACTTAAAGTTGTCAAATATTGCTTTTTGCGATTGAGAGAATATTGCACAAGTCACCAAGAATACTGCAATTTATGTGTTTGCAAAGTTGTATTCTTGTTGTGCAAAGACATCTATTTATAGACAAAATTGGCAATGGGATTCCAACTTTGTCGTATAAATATGGTTGACAGCATTTAAGAAAACTAGTTGAGTTCCTTTGAAATGCTTGATAAGGTAAGTCAAGATGCTACTTTATCCAACCTGCTTTATGCACTTTTTCACTTTAATCATAGACAAATGATATTGTCTGTATAAAGTTGCATAAAGCAAAAAGGTCTTCCTCGTAATCAGTATAAAGCGTTGTAAAGTCTTTAAACTGATGCTCTCCAGTTTCTATCTGAATAGAATGTCAACTGGGCTTCGCTGCCATTGTCATTCTCCATCTTCCACTTGTTGTCTCTGACTTCAATTGGAATGTCTTCAGTTCTGATCAGATCTCAATTGGAGGAAGTCTTCAGCTGCATTAACTGTACACTGCAACTGGACTTCAATATATTTCTGGACAAATCTTCTGGTCTCCAGATTCAACTGGAGACTGACCAGTTTACAGCGAAACTAGACCTAACATTCAATAACTTTGATTAATTGTGCAGGATGTTGAGAAGCTGTAATATAACCGGGACGGTTCCTGATTATTTATCACAAATGTCCAAGCTGAAGCATCTGTAATATGTTCTCCCCCTTATATTTATTTTTATAATTATTTTTATCAAGAAATATTTTGACAAGTATCTTTTTCGTATTAATTATGTACTCGTATGCTTGATCAGTGATCTCAGTTTCAACCATCTGTATGGTACTATACCAGATCTAAGTGGACAAAATGATCTGCAAAATATGTAAGAACTGAAAACTTAAATTTATTTCCCTTCCATGATTTCCCACAACTAAATATCTAAAAATATTATAAGTTTCTATCATCTATCTATATATTATATATATTTCATCACTAATTAGAAAGAAGAATTTATAATAACGTAAAAGTAAAGAAAAAACGAGTCAATAATATAACAAGATTATAATATATGGTGAAATGACTAGGTATCTTACTGGCAACTTCCTTAATGGTACCATTCCTCGTTGGTTCATAGAAGGAGACAATACGCGGTATGCTTTCTCAAGCTTGATTTTAGTGTTACTTTTGTGCCACATGTTTGATCTTCATTAAACATATGAATTGATCTGTGTATGGGCAGACTTAGATACACATATATGCATTCACGCACACACATAGTGGTATCTTGAAGTTTTTAGTTAATGGGGTCTAGAAAATTTTATTTTGTTTTACTTAATCACTGAAAACACTTAAAGTGATAAAGTGTGTTAAGTGATTAAGTATGAACGCTCAAGATACTTTAAGGGACAAGTACTACTCGTCGACCGTGCTCATAGAGCTACCAAAGACGCATTGAATGCAGATACATGATAATAATATTCGATACATTTAAGGCTAACAAATAATATTCTCTATCAATAGGGAAACATTCTTTAGGCAAACTAGAAATGGTTTCCACATATTAAAAACATAATGAAGAAGTACAAGAACCTTGACTACTTCTTTAGCTATAGATTAATACTAGCATGGTACCCGCGCGTTGCAGCGGGATACCATTGATAGGACTTCTCATATTGCGATTACCAAAACAATATAGCTGGAGCAAGATCCTACGCTGGATAACATATCAACCTTCATGCCAGAATTGAAATTGCAAAATCTGGTCATGGTTTCAAGTTTTATCGGTTATAACCTTTGTTTGGACTATATCTATACATTGAGCATACACATGTCAACAAATTTTGCAATTTACTCTTGATGAGGAGACAAAAATATTCATATTAAACCAACTTCTCTAAAATAAGTAGCATACATTGTCTTGTAGCAAAAGTATACACTTTTTTCTTTCTTTAAATACACGTTGTCTATCTTTAAGTCTCTAACTCAAGATAATTTTTCAAACTAAGTCTCTAACTCAAAATAATTTTCAAACTATTTTAAGCTAAATAGTCAATGAGACGTTGTTGACCCGTCTACCACGCTACTTGCAATTTATCCGTTGGTTGAATGACAAAACGATCAACGATCTTAAATGTATTTAGCTGATCCTAATGAAAAGCATTTGCCCTCCAGTTGCTCAGAAATTTTTTATGGTTGCTTGCCCGGCTGCAGCAATTTCACCTCATTTTCCCGCTCGGGACTTAGCTTCCATTCCTTTAGAACCTGCATATTAGAATGTTTATCAGCCATGCAAGAGATGGATGTCAAATATACAAATCTAATATTTAGATGAGGCAAAAAGGATGGTCTAGTAGGGAAATGGGTCAAACCGGCCATTCTTAATGGGCTAACTGTTTTAAATACCATTGAAGAGTAAAATATGAGTACTACTATAGTGTTATAAGTAATACTTACAAAGAAAAAAATTATCAATGCTATATACCACCATATCAATGTTAAGCCCAAGTATCATATATATGGTTGTACCCTCTCGTGAGAGTGAAATCATCTCATTCTTGCATATGTTGCTCCATGTCACATCAATAACCTGATTATTGCACAAGAAATCAATTTTACTTAAGTGAAGATAAAATAGTACCAAATTTATAAAAATTGAACCTCTGGAACATCAAAAGTGGACATAAGATACTTGATACATGAGTTACCTGACACGTAGGGTTTGAAAAGTGCTCACTTTCCACCGATCTGTACCATTCATATAATGTGTGATGACCTTGAAGTAGCCAAAAGGTTATGTTAAATGCATAATTCAACACCTAATTCCATAAGTAAGATGAGAATTAAAGTAGCTGTAAGGTGGCTGAAACATGCAAAACTCTGATTACTACTTTTCTTTTTTGTAATATTGCAGCCACTAACAGTAGCATGGCACCCCACATATGACACATGATTGCCCAAGCATGTACATAAAAGCATCCCACACATTCTTAAAAAAGCTCCTAACATAGCCCATAAATGTATCGTTTTTCTTTAAGATATGGCCAAGGTTATGAAGAAACCTTAAGGAAATATTCTCAATCTTCAAGTACAGGTTAATGAGAATATTAACATAATATATACCTGTGGAAGATTGAAAAGGCCAATATGAAGTAAATGAACCCGCCAATAAAATCAAGCTGCCATTTTTTTTTGCAGAACTTCAAGATATTACCAAGAGCAATCTGCAGCTCTAAATTATTCAGGCCTTTAACTATTTCAACACTAAATCACATTGTTTTATGAAACAAAAGAGGCACTTGGTGAGTTACCTTTCGACTGCAATTGACAACACCAATTTAGAACATAAGACCATTTATACTAATTATTATACATGTGTTGCAATATAGAATAAAAAGAACCAAACAATGCATAAATTGTAATTTAGTATAACTCGAGTAATCTAACATATTAAGAAAAAAAGAACCATCTCCAAGATTTCAAAAACCTTACCATCTAGCAAGTGCACCTGTTGCACCATGACTTGTAACCCAACCTCAGTTCAGTTTTTCAGCATGCAGGCAACTTATATCCCGCTGGAATAAAGAAACCATTTCATCAAATCACGTTTAAAATTACATTCTTGTTATTCAAGATATGCTTCTTTTCCTCTCGACTAAGTTCGGGATCCTCGCTTGGTGAACTATGAGCCTAGACGAAATTCAAACTCACAACTATAAGCTGCACTAAAGTTTTATTTATGACTTCAAATAGATGAAACTCAATACACACATATACATGTATCCAAAAAACTTAACACATGAATAATGCGGGGAACTTGAACCATATACCAATTTAAGTTTAAAAAAACAATACAGATTGATGAATAAAGGAAAAACAACCAAAGAAATATTAAGGAATTCGGTTATAACATATGCAGCATAAGAAAAAGATGAAATATATACCTGTAATGACAGAACACTAATTTCTTCACTCCATCTTCCCCAATCTCTCAACTTCCTGGAAAAAAAAACAGTAATCATTTGAGCATGTAAATAACTTTGCTTAGTAAAGAAAAAGAAAACCTAAAAACCCTAAAACAAACTTAGTCAACTTACACTCAACCTAAAATTAAAACCTCGAAACCCCAAAACGAACAATCAAACACAATGGGTGTCTAAAAGCTGCAAAAGAAAAAATATAATAACAACAACAACAACAATAATAATAATAGCAATAATAATAATAATAAGCAAGATGTCAATAGAAATCCCACCCATTTACCCTTCTTTGATCAAGATGAAAAATTAAGAATCTGATATCAACATCCACCTATTAAAGCTAAAAGATTTTGGCAAAAGCTTTCAATATTCTGAGAAACAAATCAGATGGTAGCAACGAAACTTATGGTGTTAGTTTCGAAAACAAAAGAAATTAATAAGCAGCAGTAGAATAAAAATACGAATAAGATGAGAGCGGGCTGAGTGATGAGAGAGCAAAGAGGTTACCTATTTCAATTTCAAATCTCATATGGATGCAGTAATATAGCAAGAGGAACATTTGCATGATAAGCATCATCATTGTCCATGTCTAATCGGGGATGGATGGTGGTATTACTTGCAGATCGTATTACCAGCAAGTTATGGTCTTATGGATTGCAAATTGGTAAATGACTTGATAACCACATTCTATTGAGTAAATTATTGCGTTTAATTGCTTGGTACTTATTTGCAAATAGTATTTAGTATTTTACTGAAGTTCTAGATGTGTGAACAAAGGTCGGGCGAATATTAGGTGGCATTTTACCACCCGATTGATCAGCTGGAGACTGTATAAAAGCGGACTCCAATGGAAATTCAATCAAACGACTTCCTACCTAATATCAAATAAACGCCTCACAACTTCCTATCTGGTTATGACTTAATTGATGAAAAGCTATCAAATTTCCCTATAATAATGAGATTTGTTGAACACCCGTTATTAGTATTTTTAAGATTTCTATGTAAAAATAGGGACTTTATTGAAAAATATGAAGAATAACTTACTGGGATCTTGAATATATGTTTTTCCACGTTTGTTTTGGCCGCATAGAGGTGTTAGAGATGTATCCCAAATCTGGAAAAAGGGAAAAAAAAATACAACATTAAGATCAAACATATGACTTGCAATTCCAGAATAAAAGAAATACGACATCAAAAGATAATGAAAAAAAAAAAAGAAGACTCCCATACATAAAAAAAGACTGCGATTTGCAAATAAAAAAAATATGCAGAAGATAGTGGCGGTGGAGATGGGGGGTCGAGATGGTGTTGACAAAGCGGTGGTGGAGATGGAAGGTGGTGGTAGAGGGCGGTGGGTGGAGACCGTGAGATATGTGTGTTTGTTGTTTGTGTTATGGCAGAAGGGGCGGTGATAATGGGCGGGTTTTCTTTTAGAGTAGGGGTATAGATATACATATATCAATCACCAATTTAATTACGGTGTGAGTGATTGATGGCGGCCGGCAGTGATTGACGATGGCCACGATGAAAATTCCATCGGTTTAAGTTTCAAACCAATAAATGCTAGTAAAATATCGACGGCAAATAATATAAAAGTTAATGAAATTCAAAGATATACTTTATTAACAATAAATATCGATGGATTATTAAGAAATACCAATCAATCACCCACCTCTAGTTAGAAGAGGTTGAGGCTTTCTGGTAAAGGAGGTGTTTTTCCCCTTCGAAATTACCAGATTTGAACGACGGTGATAGATTAAATGGACCAGCGCGACGCTGGGAGGTGACTTTCATAAATTTTCTGATCCTCGATGGTGGTTGGTCCAGTGAAGTGAGGGATGTTAATAAGATATTAGGGTTGGAGATGGAAGTAGGTGGTGATGGAGGGGCGGTCGGTAGTGTTTGTGTGTATGTGTGTTTGTGCGCTTGTTATGGTTTGCAGGAAGGGGGGAAAGGAGCGTGTTGTGTAGGGTTTATTTGTGAGGAGGGGTATTTTAGGGATAGAAAAAGTGTTGAAATCTTAATCCCAATATCTTTTATAAGGGTTTATAGATAAGTACTCGTAGTAATTAACAAGTTCTCCAACACACTACAATAAACATGTCACAGGCCCACATTTATTTCTTTATACTTATAAAAAGTGTAAAAAAATTTGTTAATTTGTTCTTATTTGAAAATGTTTATAAAAACTCAAATATAAAACTCCGAAGAAAGTTAAAAAATCATTATTTTTCACACTTATTTATTTAAGTGGAAAAACAATCACACCTTAAGTTGTGTAAAATATATCAAATTTTGACATAAAAAAGGAGTCAAAGACTGAAAGTCACTGGTAATACCGAAGTTCTCCACACAAAAGTAAGTGTGAAAAAATTGGTTGTTACAAATTAACTACTACACTTTAAGTATGAAAATATTTAACATTTATTTACATTGTTAAGTATGAACTTTTTGTTTATACATTAATAAGTGTAAAAAGTAGTGATTTTTTAAATTTATTCACATTTTTGTTCGTACATCTTACAAATTTAACTTTCAGCAGTGAACTTTTGATTGATACATTTATAAGTGTGAAAAAATTGTAACTTTTTAAACTTATTCACATTTTTGTTCATACATCTATATAAATGAGAAATTCTTTTACACATTATTAAGTATAAATAAATTAACAAACTTCTTCACACTTTTAAAAAGTATGAAGAAATAAATCGTAAACAAATGACATTTATGTTGTAGTAACTAAAGGCTGGCAATTGGGTACCTGTTATGACCTATTAAAGTACCTGTTAAGTAAAAAATGTACTATGCAACTTTTTCTATTTTTAAAAATAATTGTTTCTAATATTTTAAAGTTCAACATTTAACTTTTTTGATACATAAAACGAATAACTGTCAAACTCAAATCATCAAAGGCAAGTGTTAACTGAGTCATTTTCATGTTTGAAAGCTGAGAATTTTGCGCACACCGAACCTGTTAATACACGATTTGAGCATATCAATAAGCGACACACACTTGAAAGTTAAGTTGCAAGGGGTGATTTGTAACACTCGTGATTTGTAACACTTACTCGCCTAAGATGGAAGTATTGATCTTTACTCGATAGACATAGTCGTTGAGTCGATCCACATCAACGGTAAATCATTTCTTCAAGTACTTCTTCAAATTACTTGGACATTTATCAGAACTAGAAGATCTCACACTTATCATTTCATTTTACTTAGCAGGATTTTTATCCCCACAAAAAGAAGTTGAAAATACAAAACAAAAACAAAAAACAGTAGGAGACCCGAATTTACACCAAAATCAAATTATTGGTTTAATCCATGGGTCAAACTAAATATATAAACAGTAGAAGAAACTTGGTGCCAATACAGCTACCAAAAAAAAAACCAAAAAATTTGTAACACCCCACACTTCTAAACTCAAATATGAAGTGTCATTTCGAACTTAAACAATAATACAAGCGTGCTAAACAGAATTTCTTTTAATATTTTTACAGTTATTAGAGCCTAAACAATCTTTGACCATAATCTTCAACAAATCCTTTATTCCCAGAAGCTAGCTAAAAGTTCATTGCTCTATCTTTTATAAAAACCTGCGCAGGGAAAGAAAAACTGCGGTTGAGCCAATTGCTCGGTGCACAGATATAGAAATACATATAATAATTATTCAAAATAGACAAGATGGTTTTCAAACAAAAATCATTTAACTCATACAAAGATTTACAAGATATTTTTAACGAATCAAAGACACATTTTAAATAAATAATATTAATCTGAAGCAAATATAGTCATATGATCAAATCCATATTTTAGCATTACCAAAAGAACATATCGTATCCAACGTTATCAAAAAGCTTATAAAGCTTCATATTTTCAAATCCAGCATTATCAAAATACCTACATTTCATAGTTCCATATTTTCAAAGCCAATCGAGCTCTTACAACAAAACAAAATGCATACATTTGCATATCGAATCACAAGGATCGATAAAACAAATGTCAGACATATGTACAATGGACCTGCATATCCAAATGTACCCTACAAATGTGAAATGGTGTGTCGGGCACAACACAACCATCCACCATATTAGAACAGAACCTACAAACTAGAGTGGACTCATACGCCTCCCAAAACAAAAGGGCAATACTTTTATAGCACACCTACAAACGGAGACGCCGTAACCAATCACACTGTCACGGAAGTATCACACCATTGGTGCCCCCAATGATGTGCCTGTAGTACCCCTACAGGTTGTTTAGCTTGGGTTTTCATATCACATTCATATATCACAACAAGTTTATAAATAACTTTTCAAATATAATCATATCGTACAATGTTTCAAAAGCTTCCTTATTCAGAATAAAAATTTCAACATATATAAAGATCTTTCGTACATATATTTCAAAAATTCAGATTTTATTTAAAACTTTCGGATCATAACTACATATAACATATACGAACAAAATAGTTTTGAGGCCTTAAAAGACATATCAAAATCACTTTAACAACAAAGTAACGCAGAAGGAACAAACGACATTCAAATCATAGTTTTGATATATATACATATACATATACGTACAAGTTTAAAACAGAAATCTGTACTATTATATAACGAATATAGTTTAAAATAGGAATCCGTACATAGTTTAAAATAAAAATCCATACAGTTATATGACCAATAAAGTTTTGACATTTTAGGAAAATCAGAATCCGTACTATCATATAACGAACATAGTTTAAAACCAGAATCCGTAACTCAATAAGTGCATCTAAACCATTAAAGCCGAACGATCCACCAATTCGTCAAACAAAATCTACATTGAAACGATATATCTAACTAAATTTTAGCAATCGACTACACCTATCTAATTACCATTCTAGATTTTCTTCATAAAATTCCAAACCCGGCCAACACTAGCGCTTTTTGTTTATTGTCATTGACTTTTCTTTGTTTCATATATTAGCCAAATCTTACAAATTCTTAAAACACTAATATTACATAACTCTACACTACGATTTTAATTATGCACGTGTACGTCCCTAGTGTCAATCTTCTTCGTGATATCCACGAGCAGGTTTTCGAAAACAATTCTTGCATATTTTGCATTAATATAAATTTAGCTGATCTCATAATTACTTGGTTCTAAAACATAAGATTAATTATAAACGTCTATTATCATCTTTGAAACCCATGAGTTGTTTTTCAAAAGCTTACATAGTTAAAAGGTTTAGTACAAAAACTCAAGTTCTTAGATGGTGTTTATATATATATATCCTCAAACTGTTTCATCACCGGTAATGATGATCTTAATGGTTACTGACTTAATTAACGTAATCATGTTTACAACTAATAACCCAACTAGAATTATATAACGCTTTCTAATTAAAGATTGAACGATTAATACACAAGAGTACTTAGCTCGAGATATACCTCGCATGCATGACAAACGAGTTGATCGATGAAACTTCCTGTCAACACCTATAGATGATGGCCTGATGGTTTTAAGATATACATATAATATTTCTCATTAGTTAATGATAATTCGGTTACAAAGTTCATATTTTATTATTGTTATTTATTTATCTTAACTACTAAAATTCATTTACCTTATACTTTTATATTAAAAATTCGGGTTATTACAAAATTAATCTATCATTAGAGTAGGTAGAATCGAGCGACCCATCAATCTCGCCGTGTTTCGGTCTCTAAGATTTCGATCGTGCCCACTAATCTATAATTTAATCATGGTGTCGTACGTGATGCTCTTCTTGATTTTTATTTCACTTTAATTAACTCTTCACTTCAAGCAAAGAAGTTGGAAGAAAAAATATGAACTTTTTTTCTTAGATTTTACAGAGTAATGGCCCATTCCATTCTTTTGGAGGAATCAATTACGTTAAGACTCATTTTCGATTACCTTACAAACTCCCTTAGTGCATAACCCTCAACCAAGCACACCCTTATAACCTATATACTTGGTCTTTTTTATTTTTATCTGGATATACTTTTCTAAAATCATTGTGTACGTTGCTAATGTAGTAATAGAGATCTTTCATACAATCGCTTCAGTGAAACAAGTATTCCTACATTTTGTTATGAATCACGGTAAGTTTAATTTTTAGCCTTATATATGTACTCATTTTAATTTCATTCAAATTTTAATATTTAATTAACTCTACAAGACTACTACAACCTCTTTGTTTATTAGGAACTTATTCAGAAGCTACATTGGTGCGAATGAATCGTAAGCATATATATACACCATATTTATGTCATTTAAAGTGAATGTAGCTAGCTTTTAATTAGTTAACACAAGATACGTACTAACAAGGTTTCAATGTTTGATTTAATGCGCGCAGAGACATTGCAAAGTGCCTTAATCGTTGCTTCAAGGGTGAGTGCGGAACATGCTTTTCAGCGATGTCGCATTTCCTTCTTAAAGGAAAATTCTAAAGTAAATTCAAAAAACAAAACCATAACCAAAACAAATCCGAGCCATTCATATTAGGGTTAAGTATTTGGGAATTTAAGTAACTTTCACACTTTCATTTGGTTCATTGTACCGCTAAATTAGACGATTAATGTAAAACTTTTACGTTGACCAATCAAAAACTTCTACGTGGCAGCTCATACGGTGTGCCACCCACACACTTATACATTAATCGTTCAATTTAACGGGTTAGTTACATACAAAGAAAGTTACATTCACACAATAAAAAAAAAGTGTAAAGGTTACTTTCACCCTAAAATACTAAACCCTTCATATTATGTTGCGATCTTGTTCTTCTAGACTACAAATCAGTTCATATCAATTGTGGCGGGACAAAAATTACTACCGTAGACAAGACTTATGAAGCAGATCAAGATATAGCTGGAGCAGCAAAGTTTTATCATTCAAATGATAGTTGGGGATTTAGTAGCACAGGAACTGTGGACCTAGATAAGAAAATATACAATGCATATAAATACACGGCAAATAATGTATCTATACTCACGATGGAAGACTCAGAACTTTACACGGTTGCTCGCCTCTCTCCACTGTCTATCACTTACTATGGTCGTTGCTTAGCAAACGGAAGGTATACGGTTACTCTACATTTTGCAGAGATTGTTATCAGGGCTAATGAATCTTACCAAAGTCTTGGAAGACGTATTTTTGATGTTTATGTCCAGGTTTACTATTTTTGGAAAAACTTTTGATATACCTCAACTCTAAATTGAAGACACTTAAACTAACGGTTGATTAGATTTCAATTACTCTCAATATATGCAGGGAACTATTTATTTGAAGGATTTTGATATTACCAAAGAAGCGGGGGGTGTTGATAAGGCTGTAATCAAAAGAAAAGAAAATGTTCTTGTGACTAATAATACGTTAGAAATTCGGTTTCAATATGCTGGAAAAGGTACGACGGTGGCCCCAATGAAAGGAGTGTTTGGACCTCTGATATCTGCCATTTCTATGGAGTCTGGTATGCATGTTAACAAACCACAAATTTAATTAACTTTTCTTTCCATTACCAATGATCACTATATATTTACGGTTTAATTTCATCTCTATATTGATGATCAATAGTTGATTTCCTTAACTAAGTTCCTAAGGTTTCACTTTTCATAGATTTCGAACCAAGTAACAGAAGTACATTTATAGCCATTGGAGCGGTGGCTTCAGTGTTATGCCTCGTTCTCGTAGTTCTTGGTATCTCATGGCAGAGGGGTTATATATGGAATCAGATATCGCGTAAAAAAGGTGTTCAAATATATAACGTTGTATATAAAAACACCCCCCACGCCACTGAGTCTCGTGTGGTGGCACTTAATTGTGGTTAATATAACGAAGTTATTTTTATTGGTACGATATTGCTTCCTTGTGACTTTGCAGAACTGGAAGGATTGGATTTGCAGACTGGAGCATTTACATATAGACAAATTAAAGCTGCCACTAACAATTTTGCTGATTCAAATAAACTTGGGGAAGGCGGTTTTGGACCAGTTTACAAGGTTATATTCTAACTATATTAGTTTTCTGTATTAATGTGACTTATGTTGGTAATCCACGAGCAATAACACAATATTCTACGATATATACACTATGAAGTTTATTATGAAATTGCAGAATTAGATTACAAGTTTTCTGTTTGTACGGCTGTCCATATATATAGATTATGGACCGACACTTCTAATAGACACAATATACCGACATATCCTTTCAATGTACGGTTACAACTTCCTATCTTTCAGACTTACACATAATACACCCTTATATTTTATTATATTCTATATTTAGTTTATCTTCAACACTCCCCCTTAAACTAAATATAGTTTAAGTGAGGTCTTCATCCTTTCTTGATCCATCTTCCCATCACAGCAGTGTTGGTTCGTCATCCTCTTGGATCAAATTTGCCTCATGCTCCTTTTCCCACTTTGGACATTCATTGCTAAAATCCCCAAGTTCATTGCATTTGAAACACCTTATGTTGCTCTTGTCCCGTTGTGCTCGACCATCTCCTTGACTTCTCCTGGACCACCGGCCTCGTCCTCGACCACGTCCAAAGTCTTTCTGATTGAGTTTCCACAACTGCAATGCTCACACTTATGGTGTTTACCCTTCTCCTTAGCGTCTTCCTTTATATATAGAAGTTTGCCAACCATGTCTTCCTCCTTAATTTGCCTCTTTGTACGTTCTTCGAAAGCCTTTAGTCTCCCCACCGCTTCTTGGAACGTCATTTTATCCAAATCTGCAAATTGTTCAATTGCCGCCACTATTTGAATAAACCTTTCTGGCACCGAACTTAGAAGTTTGCGAATTTGTCTCTTTTCATCCAAAGTATGTCCCAGACTGCTCGCTTGTGAAACAATCTCACTAATCTTTCCCGCATACACATCGAGTGGTTCATTTGCACCCATCCTTAAAGATTCAAAGTCTGACTCGATTGTCTGAATGCGTGCTTCCTTAACCCTTTCAATTCCCACGTGTCGAACCTTTAATGATTCCAAAATTTCTTTTGCCGAAGTAAGACTTGCAATTTGCAAAACCATATTTTCTGGAATTGCTTGGTATAACATTGCAATTGCATGTTGTCTTTCTTTTCATCAACTTCAGCGCCCTCGGTTGGTTCAACTGCTTCCCATAGTCCATGGACATTAAAAATTGCTTTAATTTTTACTGCCCAAATAGTGTAATTCGTTGAATTGAGAACCGGGCATTGGAGAGCCATTGATGTTCCACTATCCTTCATAAGTTCGTTGTTGGTTTTCTTGGATCCGTCACCCGCCATTTTCTTTTTCTTCTTTCCCAGTTTCCTTGAATTCTGGGTGTTTGATCAAACCCGCCTTGCCGTTGAAAGTCAAATCCGCCTCGCAAATAATTGTCACTTCCACCTCTTGCTAATGACAACTATGTCCGCTTCTCCGCTATTGACAATCAAACCCGCTTCTCCGTTGTTGATCTAGATCAATCCCCGCAATTTTCCGCTGGTTATAATCAAACCCGCTACCCGCTATTGATTATCAATCCCGCTAATCCGCTGTTGATCTTATATTGCTCTAACCCAATATTCAAAAAACTAATCGCATGTTTTTGTATTTCTTGTTTTTCTAAAGTAACCCCACTTGACAGAAAAACTATACAAAAATTTGTTTTCTTCAAATTTTTTAACAAAAAATTCCTTTTTGTTTATAATCACCAGAAGCCCCGATGACCAATTAAGGTTATCAACGAAATATTATGTCTTTGTTGTTGCTAAATAAATCTTTGGAAAACGTATAATAAAAAACACAAATTGTTGGCTTCTATCTTTTTGTTGTGAAGTTGCAAAACTCCAACAAAAATGTTTAAACTTTAATTATTATTGAAAACAAAAAGTCATACGACTAATTTTTCTTCTCAGAGTAAATACAAATGTGTTTCTTTTCCTATTCAATCACCCCAATGAAAACAAAAAAGTGAAGAAAGAAAAATACGTATCTGTTCATTTCCCCTGTTCTTCCTTTGCACAACAACAACAAAAAAAAAATCAAATCGAAACCCTTGTTGTTCCAAAATCACAGACAGCCAAAACGTTTTCTAATTTCTTCTACCAAAAACGTTGCACCCTTGTTTTTGGTGTTCTTATTCCGAACAAGAAACAGCCCTGAATGAAAAACCGATTCTGACTCTGTTTTTGTATGAGTGTAAAACAGTACCCCTTTTGATTGATTTTCCTTTTCCCTGAATCAAAAACGCTTCTGTCTTCGTTTCTATACAAGAATCAAAACGGTGATCTTCTGATAGATTTTCTTCTTCCCGAATCGATAACCGCTCTTATGCCACTGTTGGTAATCCACGAGCAATAACACAATATTCTATGATATATACACTACGAAGTTTATTATGAAATTGCAGAATTAGATTACAAGTTTTCTGTTTGTACGGCTGTCCATATATATAGATTATGGACCGACACTTCTAATAGACACAATATACCGACATATCCTTTCAATGTACGGTTACAACTTCCTATCTTTCAGACTTACACATAATACACCCTTATACTTTATTATATTCTATATTTAGTTTATCTTCAACAACTTATACCAACATAAAATGTTAAAGAAATCAAAGTACTGTAGCTCATATATCGATCTCTATACAGGGTGCACTACTAGATGGAACTCTAATTGCTGTGAAGCAACTTTCTTCTAAATCAAAGCAAGGAAACCGTGAATTTGTCAATGAGATAGGCATGATAGCTGGTATCCGACACCCTAATGTTGTAAGGCTACATGGCTGTTGTGTGGAACGCAAGCACCTACTCCTTGTTTACGAGTACATGGAGAATAATTCTCTGGCGCATGCTCTTTTTGGTATTCTCTCTTTTTTCTTCCGTCCATGAAAATTAGTTTGAAGCTCTAAAGTTAATTTGCACTGTTCAATACATAAGAAAGTTAGACCGGTAGTCAATTTTTTTAAAATACTACCATTTCGTAATGATCAAAAGCAACATTACCAACTATTGGCCTTCTGGCACATTACCAACAGTACCACCGGTAGTGGGTTCAAACCAATACACAACCAATGAAGGCGTCCTGGTGGCATCGGTTAAAGGGCCAGCCGATTTGGCTACTGATGAGGGAACCAAAGTTTGCCATTGGCGCCACTCATATGTCATAGCTAGTTCATATCATATTGGTCTTTCAATGTATACATGTATCTCTTCCATGTAGGCACTCCTTATATCTGTCACACACACTTTTTTTTTCTCTAAGTCAATTAACACTAGCTAGTCACCTATTGATATTATATGTGTTGCCAATGCCATGTACTTGATCAGATAGTACCTTGTAATGAGCATCACAAACTTATTAACTTATTTTAAACGATATGTGGAAAGTAATTATACAAAGAATTCGATTAGTTCAATTGTAAGGATACCAGATCTAGAAGTAACATTAAACATATACGAATTATTATTATTGTCATTGAAATTAGATGTGTGAATCTTGAAATATTTGGACATTGTGCTCATATGCAAAATGTAATCTATTACAATACTAAGTTATGACACCAAATAAATCTACACAAGAAAAGTGATAAAAGTCATATCAACACTGGTGATTCACATATCTAAGAAGAAACACTTCTCTTGATTAAGATTATACTCTATGATCTTAGAGCAGGATAACACAACCACAATTCAAATTGATTGGCCTACAAGACAAAGAATTTGTATTGGTGTTGCCAAAGGTTTGGCATTTTTACATGAAGAGTCGGTGATAAAAATGGTTCATAGAGACATCAAGGCTACAAATGTGCTCTTGGACAGAGACCTTACTCCAAAGATCTCAGATTTTGGATTGGCTAAGCTTACGGAAGAAGAGAACACCCACATTACCACTAAAGTTGCTGGAACTATGTGAATACTTATCTCATTACTCCTTCAATTCTAGCTCTATACTTCCCTGTTTCCTTACAACATTATTTCCTTAGTGGCATTTTTTTTATCTTCCAGAGGGTACATGGCACCAGAATATGCACTACGGGGAACCTTAACCTACAAAGCAGACGTATACAGTTTTGGGGTTCTTGCCCTGGAAATAGTTGCCGGAAAGAGTAACATGAAATTCCGGCCCAATGGAGATTTTATTTGTCTACTCGATTGGGTAAATCTCATTTTTCCTGTATATAGTTAATTATATCAGTATTACAAAAATCTTAAACAACTAATCGACTAGCTAAGTCTTATTATTTATATGTTTATCCTTCCCAAGGCTGTTGATTTAAAAGAAAGGGAGAGTTTGATGGACTTAGTGGATCCTAGATTGGGTAATGATCTCAACAAAACTGAGGCCCTGAGAATGGTTGATATTGCTCTACTCTGCACTCAAAAGATCCCTACTCTTAGGCCCACGATGTCGGAAGTAGTGAATATGCTCGAGGGGACTACTAAAATTATGGAACCGGGCATATTTATAACTTCATCTGATGATGAGTACAGGTTACAAGCACTCAGAATGCTTGACGAAGTGGAATATGATGAACATGTGAGTTTTAGAAAACCGACATCTTCTAGCTCCCACGACCTATATCCAAAGAGTCAGATTTCTTATGATTAAAGTTGAGTAATTAAGCATTGTTCTTGTTGCAACTTTTATAATTGTGTAGTGCATCTGCGCGCGTGTTCTGTATACTATTATTTCCGTCAACAGATTTATCAATTTAATCGTATGTAATGAAACTGGTGGACCAAAAGTACGTAAGTAATAGATTCATAATTTAAGTTTAAAATAATCACAAGATGACTTTATGTGACATGAGTACAGGATAAAACATATAACTAAATACATACGTTTACAATATGAGACTAGTTAAAAACTATCTTGAATGCGAATAAAGCCTTGGTACGAGCGTCAAAATTACTCTATAATATGAAACAAAGGTAATGATATATTGGGTTTGATCTTGGTATAAGTTCTGATATATTGACATGATCGAACTAGTCAAGTTTGACTTTTAAAAATTCAACTGAATAAAGCGAGTAAAGTTTTGTGTATATATAGTATTGGGTTAATTTGTTCGGTATTCACGAATAGCGGAACAGCGGGGAACTTGAATGTGATTGATAGACGAGGGATAATTTACTATTGAATATATATCAAAAGGGTAAATTTGTCATCAATTTTTTTAAAGGCTTAAATTTGCTACTAAATAACCTTGAAAAGGGTATATTCGACACTCATTTTTTTTAAAAATATAATTTTTACATATTGTAAATAAAAATTAAAGGAAGTGATATTGTTATAACAAATTTTAACCATTTACAACAAATCTTGCATAATAGCTTTCTTATTACTAATTTTAGCACTGACAATAGTTCCTCCCATAATTAGTTACCAAAATAAATATTTTTTAAGAAATTAAGTTTTTGTATTTACCAAGATGAATATATAAAATTATAAAAGAATAAATATATAAATATAATTATAAAATAATAGAAATAACCGAATAAAATATAATAATAATAATAATAATAATAATAATAATAGTCTCTGTTTCAGTTTAATTGTTCAAATTTGATTTATTATAATTACATAATGAGAGTTCTATAAGTAAAAAGTATATCTAAAACTTAATTTATCCAAACATTTTACATCAGGTAATCTATAACAAAAACAAAAAAGTTTTATAACCAAAATTGCGAAATAAAGATTTCAAAAGTCAAAATGAAATATCTAGATTGAGACGGAAAGAAAAAGTAATAAACATACATCAGGTTCGAATCCTGCCACATGCAAATGTGGTTAGGGGGCCTTAGCAATGCTATACTCATCTAATACATGGAGAGTAAACCCTTTAGGACATTGCTAAGAGTTGAACCGGCGTGGACGCATCCGCGTGAGGAATGTTAGTCATTTATCCGTTGTTGTCTTTCAAAAAAAACTTGACGGTAGAACCTTGTTATTATATGACTTGTGAGAAAGAAGATTGACATTGATTACATGAGTTAAATTATGAGGATATTTAATGTGTTGTTTACAGCAAGAGCATACTTCCAGTTTCTTATAAGGATTATGGCATACGAATGTAACCACCTATTACAAAATGGTTATATAATGTAATGACCTATTTGGGTGGCTATGTGATGTATGTTACCGGGTATTGTAAGTTGTAACAGGTAATTGGTAATAGTTTAAGTGATAATGGCATACGAATGTAACCACCTATGAAAAAATGGTTATGTAATGTATCTGGCAAATTTACACTCCGATCATCTTCTCCGATGAGTTTTCTGGCAACACCATTCTTGTATCTTGTTGTTACCGATGAGTTAGAAATTATAAAGTCACCACCACCACAATACCATTTTCCCAGTGACACAATTTTCGATGACACATTTTTTTTCAGTCACAAGCACAAAAATAAAATTCCCGTAAAAATAATTGTAAAATTCCATTTAGCTTTCGATTTCACTATTTATTTTGGGGAAGTCCAGATGAAATTTGTGTTTGCAACACAATTTTCACCATAATACCATATTTTTCGGCGAAGTGTTTGATGGTTAGTTTTTGGCTAGGGTTTGTGCGGAAGTCATTTTTGAGTCGATTGGTACCGGTTAGGGATGAGCAAAACCCCGTTGACCCGCGCCTGACCCGGAACAGGCCCGAACTGACCCGCCTGAAGCCCTAACGGCCCGGGTCACAGGTCACGTTTTTGGTGCATTCGCGGGTCACGGGTTGGACGGGTCGGGTGAAGGCAAAAACCGAAAAATTATGAAGGAAACCCGTAACCGACCCGAACCTTCACGGGTCAGGTCACGGGTCACGTTTTCATGCTCTCGAGGGTTGCGGGTCAGGTCGGGTTTTGCCGGGTCGGTCCGGGTTCCGACCGTGCACATCCCTAGTACCGGTTTCAAGTTCTAATTCGAAGTACAAGTCAACGCGGGTCAATGGCATACAAATGTAACCACCTATGACAAAATGGTTATGTAATGTAGTGTGATGACCGGTAACCTATACAACAGGTAACATGATACATCACATGACCCAAAAAATGAAGGACCTTACATCACATAGCCACCCGCGTAGGTCACTACATTATATAACCATTTTGTCATAAGTGGTTACATTCGTATGCCATAATCCCTTTCTTATATGTTCGACAAGCATATAAAATGTTCTCTTTTACTATTTAGGTGTATAATTATCTTAATAATTTATTTATTTATTTATTGATATTAGATATTAGATATCTAACTAGATTCTTTTTTAGTACTTCCTATCATAGCTTAATGGTTGAGCACCAATGGAGCAGGTTTGAGTTCTACATAGGGACAGAGTTTTACCCCAATTAAATATCATGTAGTTGGAGGTTTCTTCTCCTACTAGGTATTGAGGGTGATGGAACTCTCTAACGCGGATCCGGTTAAGACTACGTAAGCTAGACCTCTGTTGCGAGCAAATGATCTACACCTTTAAAAAAATATATTTTTTGGATGTAATAACTTTATTCTTTTATTTTGGATGTAAATATGAAACATCCCTATTTACCTATCCACAAATTAATGAAGATTAAAATATTTAAGTTTTTTCAAGTTTTTATAAAATATTCAAAAACATGTAAATCTGATTGGAGACGGTATACTTTTAACTTTATTTAAGATTCATAATTTCATATAGTCACTACAAACAATATTGCATTTGTCCACACTTTTAATTGAGTGTGAATAAATTAAAAATTTTGTCACGCTTTTTTGTATGTAAAATTATATAGAAATAAAAGTGTGTATAAATTCCCCACACTAAAAAGTGTGTAAGTGTGAACTTTCATAATTATTTTGTAACACCTAATTTTTGTCCAAAAATTAGGTGTTACAAAATAATTATAAAAGTTCACACTACAAAATATTAACTTTTAATTCTACACACTTTTTAGTGTGGAGAAATTTCTACACAATTCTATATATTTGTACACATAACAAAACGTGACAAAATTTTAATTTGTTCACATTAATTAAAAACGTGAACAAATACAATATAATTTGTAGTGAGTATTTACAATCTTATTAAACATAAGACTTTGTAATCTATATCGATTCTTTACGATGATGTCAATACATCACTTTCCCATAAACTAAGTATTTTTATGCAACTTGGTTTCTAAACAAAGAATAGGTAACAAATTTTTGGAGTTATCATGACAACTAGCAATAATTTTTTTATATTATTTATATTTTATCCTCAACAAAAGTCAATAATGTGTTGGCCGTTCTTTTGGGTGTTATACGCGCATTTGATTTATTCGTTTTCACTTTTCTAGTTTGTTTTTTTATTAAAATTATAATAATAAAATAAATTAATAGATTTTATTATAATAAAATAAATTAATCAACACACAAAGCATATATATATACACATACACATCAATATCATCATATTCTTTGCCGCTTAACTCGACTCATTATCATCATCTTCAAACAAATAAAACCCTAAAAAGCTTTCAAATTTACTTTTTTTATTCAAAACCCACATCATAAATTAATCCAAAACTAAATTTTATTAACACCCATTAAAAAAAAAAAATCAAATTTAAGCATAAAAAAGTTTAAAAAAATATAAATAATGGAGGGAAAGGGGAATGTGAGGTTTACATTAGGCAGGCAGTCATCAAAGGCACCCGAATCGGGTTCGGGCTCGGAATCGGATGATGGGATGGAGGAAATTGATCCAAGGGTTAGATTGATGTTTTACTGCAGTGAAAATGATTTGGAAGGGATAAAAAAGTTGTTGGAAGTAAAAACAGATGTGAATTTTAAAGATATTGATAATAGAACAGCTTTACATGTTGCTGCTTGTCATGGTTTTAGAGATGTAGCTGAATTGTTGTTAAATGCTGGTGCTGAGATTGATCATCCGGATAAGTGGGGCAGCACGGTATGCTTTTCGGGTCCTTTTTATCGGTTTAGTTGTGTTTTTACTTGTTTTATTGATGATATGTGTTATCTTGTTGCTAAGTATTGCTGTTTTTTATATCGTTTTTATTGTTTCTTTGTTGTTTGTGGTTTCTATTGTTATGATAGTGGGAATTGGGAGGTAATTTATTTAAGAAGAAAGTTTTAGGATTTTCAGGAGAAAAAAAAAAAGAAAGTTTCTTAATTTTAATGTCAAAGTTAGAAAAAAATTGGCCATCAGCATCAGCTACCGGTGGTGCCAGGTTGCGGTTAGGTAGTGGCACTGTACAGTTAAGAAAGACTTGATCTCAGATGATCCTACTTGCCAAGTTAAAATAATATTTGAATTATATTTTGTTAATTAAGATTGAAGAAGAAACAAACTTGATTTGGTATATAAAGCTAGGTTTAAGTTAAGCGAAAAGACGCAAAGAAATATGCAAAACAACAAAGCTAAGTATCTACAAGTTGATTTTTTGTATATTAAAACAAAGTTGAATGAGACACAGATGGTGACTTTAAAATAACGATGAGTGGTTATCCTTTCTTTACCTGTTCCTTAAGATAGGAACCTCCCATTGAATTATAAAAATGTGTGTTGCTTGATTGTATAAGTCTGGAAAAATGGCAATGTGTTGTAATCAACCTGTTGCGGGTATTATCAATCTTTATTTAGAGATTTGTTGGTTTTACATATGTTTGGAAGCTAAATATTTGGCCACCTCAAGGGATTCTTGTATATTGCATAATAGTTTTTGCGTAAGATTCTTTTTCCAAAATATTACAAGACTACATTAAGGGACCCATAGGCCACATCTTCCTTGGTGATGACATATATCTAAAATATTTTTTGTCAAATGAATTGCTTTAATGGTGTCATTAGGAAAACAATATACAAAATGCAAACCCATGATGATCAAACACAGTTTTAGGCCGAGTAAAGAATCGAGATAAGCCAGTAGATATGACACAAGTTAGTTTATAATCCGAGGGTAGGAAAAGAGACGAAATGCATAAGGTACAAGTTGAGTAAGATATAACAGAGCAAATAAAGCAAGGAAACAACTTTTTGCAGAATAAAAGGAAAAATCAAGGGCAGGTAGACAGAAAGCAGCTACTAGCCGCCTAAAAACTTGTCGCCCTCAGCTCCAAATGTATGAATATGGTTTTTTTGGACTGTTGTGGTCAAGTTGGTTGTATTTTAGATCCAAAGTCACACCACTATATATGTACATCTGAACTATTAAACTGGTGTTGTGTTTCTTGAAATATATACAACTTATAGGCTCGGTGCAAGTATTCAGACTACAAATCAAAATAAAATTCTACTAGTTAAAATATTATAGATGGCATGTTTACGATCTAAACATATCTAATTTTGTAAAGGAGGCAGCTACATTTTTCAAGTAGATGCCATGTTCTTCATTATTTATCGTATAAGTTATATACGGAAATGACGCCTTGTTAAATGTCGTATGTAGATGGCTTCATGTTATTTAACTACATAGTACTTACATATTTAATTTATAGAAACAGAGCACCACATAGTATGATAGTAGGGAAAATGGCATAAAAAGGTCCTCTATTTTGAGCCATATTCACTCTAAGGTACAATACTTTTTGGTTGCATTTCAAAGTTGTATTGGTTTGGTTTTCAATCCAAACCAGCCTATTAGTTTTTCCCAAACCTCATTTTTAATGAGCTAGTAACCACAATGTTGAAATTTTCTTACGTGGAACAAAATAATAGTTTGTTGTGTCACTAAAATTGGAACAAACTTTATTTTTGCTCCCCAATTTTGGGGGAAATCAATACTAGGTGAAAATAGTTCCTTTTTTTACCAATTTAATTGACAAAATTAACTAATGAGTTTAATCATGTAAAAAGTTTATAGTAATGGAGTTTGCTTGCTCATTAAGAGTCTGGGAAATATTAATTGGCTGGTTTGGGAAAAAAGTCCTGAATTGACAACCAAACTAATATAAGACCTTCGAATTGCAATCGAAAATTTAGAGGAGCAGAGTACTTTTTTATGCCATTTACTCCACATAGTAATTTTTGATGATCAAAATATAGAATAGGCACTACTGAATAGCTTAGAACCCTTTGCTTGCTTGAGACCCTCTGTTTACAGCTGTTATTTTGTTCATTTTTGGGGTTTCAAAGACCATATACATTTTCAGTAGCTAGTAGAACCTGGCACAAATATAAAATAAATAGAGTTACTTACCTATGCATGTCGGATCATCATTAGAATTTTGAAATGGGTGATTATAAAAACTAACCATGGTGTATGTATAGGCGTATAGCTTCAATATTTTTTGTATTAACGATTACATAATGCATTCTCATCACTTATGTACACAAGTTTCCGATACATAGAAAAAAATTAGTGAAGTCATACTTCCAAAGGGAAGATAATACTGAATAGTTTCACACTTTTTAAAAACTTTTTGTTGGGTGTGGTTGTCTTCGCAATTTAATATTCTGACGTTGCTTACTTGCTTTAACAGCCCCTTGCAGACGCAATCCATTATAAAAATCATGATGTGGTCAAACTTTTGGAGAAACATGGTGCCAAACATTTGGTAACGTTTTTATTTTGTGTCATGATAACTTCTTGTTTCTTGCTTTTTTGGCCTGCTAAAAGTTTCTTGTGCTGATTTCTGATTTAATGATTCAAATTCGTAGACAGCTCCCATGCATGTCAAAAATGCCCGTGAAATTCCAGAATATGAAATAGATCCCAAGGAACTTGATTTCACAAACAGCGTTGACATCACTAACGTAAATCATCTATCTTTCAGTAAATTCCTTTTTGTGTTTGTAATTTTTATAGTTCCTTTTTCTATTTTACTTCTGTTTTATATATTATAAAATTTTTCAGGGAACCTTCACCATGGCTTCATGGCGTGGAACACAAGTTGCTGTTAAAAAGCTTGGGGACGAACTTTTTGTTGACGAGGACAAAGTGTGAGTCGTTTATGAACAATCTTTTTTCTGTACTTCTTCTGTTAGACTGTGCCTTTTCTGTTTTTAATTTTTTGGTATTTTTGCAGGACGGCTTTTAGGGATGAACTTGAATTACTTCAAAAAATACGACACCCAAATGTGGTTCAGTTTCTTGGTGCTGTAACTCAAAGTAGTCCAATGATGATTGTGGTAGAATATTTACCTAAGGTGAGCATTTCTACATTTATTACTCATGGTTAATCGTTTAGCTGGATTGTAAGCTACATGCCTTTACATTGTTTTAGGGCGATCTTAGGGCGTATTTGAAAAGAAAAGGAGCACTAAAGCCATTAACTGCTTTGAAATATGCCATGGATATTGCCAGGTACTTGGTTTTCCCATGTTTGCAGAATATTAATTATTAATTTGATTTATTACTGTGACTTCAACTGTTTATAGAATATAACTGGATTCCGGCTAATTGTGTAGAGGGATGAGTTATTTGCATGAGAATAAGCCAGAACCAATCATTCACAGAGATCTTGAACCTTCGTAAGTATCAATATCAGACAATTGAATTATTTTGCATTGTGTAGTAAGTACGTATCCTCATTATCATTGTTAAATTCGTTCTCATATCTTGCGAATAAAAAAACAGAAATATTTTGCGCGATGATTCTGGGCATCTGAAAGTTGCAGACTTTGGAGTCAGTGAGCTGCTAAAAGGGGCAAATGCAGCAAAACATAAAAAGCTGATGACCTTTCAAGATACTACTTGTGAGTGTTGTCTGCAGATGTTATTTAATTTTTTGGTAATGAATTAGTGTGTCTATCATTTAGTTTCTTATCACGAATTGATTCCCGAGTCTGTTGATTTGGTTATGCGCCACAGCAGGCCGCTATGTTGCTCCAGAGGTGTTCAGGAATGAAGATTATGATACGAAAGTCGATGTTTTCTCATTTGCTTTAATTTTGCAAGAGGTATGGCAAACCACAGATCATACTTTAATATCCAAGCATTAAAATATTGGCCCTGGAATGAAAATGAGGTAGTTGATGCATAACGTAATTTAGTATATTAAATCCAGTTAATGACTCAGTCCAATATCTGACTTTTTATATAGATGTGATGATTTGATTTATCTAATTAAATAAGTTAAGCAGTTATTTTAATATCCTATTGAGGAACTAAAGAGATGGAAATGTTATCCATGTACTTGTAATGAGTTGATCTGGGTTATATATATCCTCTAATAGGTCAAATGGATAAAAATAACATATGCAGCTAAATGGAATGTTTCAAATTTCTCAAATATAAGAGTTTTTATTATATTAGGTATCTATATTATTTATATATTAATTCATCGGAAATTTTAATTATGTATGGTATCTAAAAAGTAGATTTTTTAAAGATAGATTTAAAAGGACACATATCGCTTAAATAAAAGACCACATGTCGATCAAAGAAAGCTTCAATCCTTTTTTGGTTTATTGATAGATTGAGAGAGTATACCAAGATATATTATTTATGATTAGTTAAGTAGCGTGCTTCATATACCAGGTCTCCAGTGACTAATTATCTGTTTTGTCATTTTGTATAGATGATTGAAGGCTGCCAACCTTTTGTTAAAGCTAACGGAGGTGATGTCCCTAAAATGTACGCTACAAAAGAACGTCCTCCGTTTAATGCTCCATCGAAAAGTTACCCTCATGGTCTTAGAGGGTACGTACTAATATAACATAAAGCATTATTTGACATTTATGTTTTTTATGTACTTTTTATGAATATAGTTACCTGTTGGTCACCCATATATGATGGCCATTGGCTGTCTGACCGTCAGACTCTGACCTTCTGTTCACTTGCAACTGCTGGTTATTGAGTGTCCTCAAAAGGGGCTTTAGGCGGCAGTTACAGCCAATGCTAAAAGCTATCTCTAAGGTGGCCTAGTGGTTAGGCTGCCTGAAGGTAAGGAGATACGGATTATATGGCCAGGGAGAAGTTCGGAAATTGCCACCGGAATACAGGTTAGGTCAGGTACATTAGAATCGAATGGTTGATTCTCTTCGGGTAACACTATCAGGGATCTTTCTTCGTTACTTGTTTTCTTATAGCCAATGGCTTCCTAAGTTGACATGCATAGCTATTGTGTTAAGGCGGCTATTATAGCTATATATGAGGTCAACCAGAAAATTCCTGTGAATGGTTCCCTTTTGTTGCTTGTAAAGCTGATGTCAAGCCTAGTCTAGACTTGGTTAAGCCCAAATGTTTCATATTATTCTAGTTATCTAGTATTTGATTGAAAGCCTGGTTAGGCACTTAGGCCAGGTACCGTTCTAAAGGTCTGGTCTTTTGAGTCTAAAATGCCAAAAGAATCTTTTTCTAGGGAATGTATTAGTAGTCTTTTTGATATCCACATGCTATGAATCTGTTTTATGGGTAAATTTGTTTAATACCTAGTATAAACTCCTGTGTGCTTTTATATGATTTATAAAATTATTTTTGAGGTATTTTTCATTTTTTTCTAGATAATGTTATGTTTTTCTAAAGCTTTTTGAATATCTTGTTTCGATTAGAAATTATTTTGTAACTATTATTTAAATTTCATATATCGGTAATTAATATTTCACAGAAATCAAGTAAAAAACAGAACAGCATAGGATTGCTGGGCTTATGACCATACTTGTAGTAGAGCTGAGCTATTTTAAAGCCAAATGCAGACCTGGTTATGCCTGGTCACAGATAGTGGATTTGTTTCTGTCGTTTGTTGAATCTTTTTCACGGCTCGATAGATAATTTGATAAGCCGATGATTTTTTTTTGTGTTCCTCCTTTGTGAGGAGACACCCCTTCTCCCGAAGTTACAGGGCTATTTTGCCGAGTTCCTTAGAGAGAGTTGTCTCGCGCCCCTAGGTATTCTCTACCTACCCCCCTGTGTCAGTTTCGGACTTTCGGGTACAGGTTCCCTTTTGTTGAAGGCCGTTTGAGCTTTTCCTGCCTTTCAACAGAAGCTCAAAATTGGACACAATGGTCATCTTTCATCCCTTAGTCATTATAAAATAGAACAGTTCTTAATGGTCTCTTTGCACTGAGTGAATCTATAAGGTTAAAACTATAATTCTGCACCCATATTTTGAGAATTACATTCCATAGGCTACAACATCTATATAGCGGTTCGTTGTTTGTATCTGTTTGATGTCATGAGGATATATCATTAAAGTGTGGTTTTAGGTCTCATGATCTCATCTCTTTCTTCTGCTAAAACAGGTTGATTGAAGAGTGCTGGCACGAAAATCCAGCCAAGAGACCACCATTCAGACAGATAATCGTTCGTTTGGAATCAATCTACAATGCTGTAAACCATCAAAAGCGTTGGAAGGTCTCTGTTTTCCCCCCTCTCTATGGGCATGTGTGTTGTTTTTAGTAATTGTGGCCTTTTCAACACATTGATAGGTCCCAAGTTTGTCTTCATGGTGTCAAGTGGTACATTTTAAAACCTACCATGTGGAAGGAGTCAAAGAGGTCGATTGTCACATAAAGTGTGTCAATCTGCATTTGATCTTTTGAATCGTGTTAGTTTCAAATCTTGATTGTCTTTGCAATAGTTTTGTTTCTCTGAAAAGCTTGATATGGTGATTAAATTTTAATGCTCAAGAAAGGAAAATAAAAAATGTGTTTGTTGGTCATCCTTGCCTGACTTCACTTGGTTTGACTTGTACCTAAATTTGAAAAAAAAAAAAAAACAAATTTGACCTGTTACCACCAAACCAAACCGGCCTACTTGCCTGAACTGCCAATGTGAAGTGTCAAATTTTAGAATTTGAAAAGAGTGTGGATCTAACTTATGGTTTCCGGATTATATGCTTCATAACATGTGTTTGATGTGTATATTGTTACTTTGTTAGTTATTTGTAAACTCATGAAGTTTTGGTTTCTGATTCAGGTCCAGCCATTCAGATGTTTTGGACTGATTCAGATGTGCAAGGCAGAGGATTCAGATAGAAGTAGCCACAACCATTCATCTCGTATCTAGACGATCTGGCTTTAGCCTTTAGAAAATGTCTATATCATTCTTTACATTGCTTAGGATTTTGGTGTTTGGTAGCTATGTTCCATATATTGCTTAAAGAAATAGCACACCATGCATTTAAGTTTGATTTATTAAAATTTATTCCGAATAAGATGTTACCCATATTTTTCATTTTTCATTGTTATTTTATTTTCTAGTTGCGAAGTCACATTGACTAAACACTTTGCTTGAAGATAAGCATTAACTTGTTGTAACTGATTGAAATTGTGTAATGTATGTTATAAGTATTCTTATAGCTATAATTATTGCTTGGGACTATATACAGTCATCATCCTATCGTAAGTACTTTTTGCTTGAATTCCTTTTTATATTAGAAATTCTTATATTAGAAATTCTAAAATAAAATGAAATTCTAATTTATAATGATCAGATCTTTTTGTAAAGTGCAATTTGTGTGGAAGGAATGCTAAACTCATGCCAAAAATTTTTAATGTAAAATCACTAAACTTTCTTGAAAGCTCGGTTTCATTAAACAGGACAACGGATGTGATGTAATGTTATATTGAGCCATAGAGGTATGTGACAAGGGGAGTGATAAATCTAGGAGGACCATTGATGGGCTCTCATTGTTCTCCTAGATAGGACAAGTAACAAATTTTGCTTTTTGTTTCACTATATTTTTATAAAACCTAAGAGACACAAAAGCTTGGGTATTTCAATATTCTTGATAAACTCTCTTAATAAACCATCCCTATAAATATAGGGAATGAGACTTGAACACGGGTAGAATTAGAGGTGGGCGAAAAACCTAAACCTGAACCCGAAACCGAACCCAGTCAACCCAAATTTAAATAACCGGTCTGGGTTTTGGAAAACCCGTCAGTTTAAAACCAGTTTGGATTTTCAGGTTTTCAGGCCCGGTTGAAATCAAACCAGGTTTGGTCTTTGCTAAAAAAAAACCCCAGAATACTGATTCATGTTTGACCCAAACCGGTTCAGGTTGAGTCAAACCCATTTTTGAATCTATTGACAAAAAAAGGTTCGGGTTTTGGGTTCGGGTCGGGTTGGATTGGGTCAACCCTAGTTTTTAGTCTTTTACTCACCTCTAGGTAGAATATACCATTTTACCGATAGGCCACCACCAGTTTGTTTTATATGAGAATGTTGATCTTCCCATGTAAAGCACCTGATACAAATAACAATTTGTTGAGTGTTTTAGAGAGTTTGAGTTCATTAAATTCTTTTTAGCTTGCGCCTTGGGCACAAATTAGCAAAACCCGAGTATAAATACATGACGAAGACTACATCCGTTGTTTGTGAGTGTATATTGCCATATTGGTGTGTTATTATATACATGTGTATTGTTAATATGTATCTTGCTATAACTCTTGTTACGGAAAAGTTGGCTATGGATGCTAGTGAGCTTCAAAGGGGTCAGTAACAATGTAAGTAGTGTCATCTACTCATCTATATGACAAAACTGTCAAAAAATTCAATGATAAATGTTTAATAAAAAACTGTCATACTTTCAGCTGTGGAGTAATGGGATGGGTCAGATTAGGCCCATCATAAACATGGGTTTATAAATGAGCTCATATTGTTATTTTCAGTTGAAAAACGTACTAGAGTTATTTGCTTTTCGTTGATCACATGCTTATGTATAAAATTAAAGCGTAACTTCAATAGTATCTGGGAGATTGAGGTATGTATCACCCATCATTTACATATCATCTCATAGAAAAATAACGCATATAACCAGGGCCGTCTCCGATAATGTTTGAGGCTTTAGGCAAGAAGAAAATTTGGGCCCCTAAAATCCCGATTTTTTAGGAAACGTTTAATTAGAGATAGAGTAAAGTTTAGAGAGATCCTTTAACTAATATAGATACATAAATAGAGTAAGTTACAGGAAATTGATCACTTTGGCACAAGAGAAATGATCCTTGTGAGTTTTTATTAGAAAATGAATTTTGTGAGTTTTTATAAAATGTGCTAAACTAAAAACCTTACATCTATGGATAATAATATATTTATAAGCAAATTGGGGCAAGTCCTCTTCTGCCAAAGAAAATTAGACCAGCCCAAAATATATATAGACTACCTACCAAAAAAAATTGAACCAGCACGAGATATATATAGACTATCTGTCAAAGAAAATTGGTCCCCTCACTTTTCTGGGTCATAGGCTTTTGCCTATATTGCCTATCCTCCCACCGGGCCTGCATATAACTTTTTCCCCCTGAACAAAACATGTACAAAACAAAGTGAAAACTTAACTCTTGAAAGTTTCCAATATAGCCGCAAATATGTTATTTAATTTTCAAAACATGAACAGAAGTTGACCCTTATCAATTATTTGGGAAAATATCATATATGCCACTAAATACTAATAAGCTTTTAAATATCACATTATCTAATTAACTTTTAAAATATCAAAAAAACCATTATTAAGATTTAAATATATCATAATTACCCAAATAGCTAAATTTTATCAATTTAAAACATTAAAACTCTTAAAATGTATTAAATGACATTTCCAAATTACAATTATACCCTTTCTCATTTAACCCCCAATTATTTAGCCCCATTTACATAACAAATACAGGAATCCATAATTACATAACACAGAGATCGTAATTCGCGCCTATAATTCCCGTCCTTTTTCTTCCCTAAATATCGCGCGATCAAATAGTTGGATGAATATGCATTTATTTGTGAGAAGCTCTACTCTTGATCATACTAAGTTGGTACCTTTTTTTTCTGAAGATCAATTTTATTTGGTAAGTATATATATAGTTATGCTGTTGTTTAAGATTAATTCCCAAATTTGATTCATACTACCGTAAAACCAAAACAACCCAATCGAATTATATTTCAGGAAAGATCGCGTCTATGTAGTTTCACTTATTTGTGAAGAATTTCAATAGAAGATATCTATGCTTGCTCATGATGTTCTTTGCCTTATCCTCGCTAGCAAGTTATCCATTTCTAAAACGTTGTATATGATTACTTCCCAAATGCGATATATATGCACCAAAAATTGGTGGTGTTGTATTTATATTTATTACATGTATACCGATTTAAGGACATTCATTTAAGTAGTCTTTAAACCATATTTCCATTTTCTGCATAGTTCTTGGTCCCTTCATCTACCTAGTAATCAAGTAGACTTTTAAATAGCTCAAAAGTAGGACTTGGTACTACTTTGCCTGCATATCTCTTATGATTTCATGCATGTTCTTTTTCGATTTCTATTACCAACAAATTACACTTTATATTGGAAAATATTGAAGGGACAATGGCACAATCTTTGACGTAATGTTTAATTTGTCTATCATAGTTCTGTAAGTTTTGTTTTGTTTTTTATAAATGGAAAAATATCATACTCTTAATTCCTAAATTACACAAATGTTTGAAAAGTAGGACTTACGAAAACCCCCAATAAATCCAACGCCACCAATGTGAGAGATGAAATTCGAACCCAGGTGGATATTCGCAAAGGCCAAAGACATTACTAATAAGTCAACATTCCCATTGGCATAAGTATTTTTTTGTTTTATAATGTCAAATAACAAAGAACTTAACAATAAGTCACCAACTTCATAGATGTAAGTTTTGTTTTTGTTTTATATATATAAAAAAAAAGATTCAATGCTGAATTCACCGGACTACTTAGCCGATCGATGAAACCAGAAATACATACGAGTATATAGTACGCTTTACATGATACCACTAATTGTATTACTTGATAACGTCTATGACTCAAGCCTTTAAAAACTCAATAGTAAGAAATTTACTACATATTCCAACTCTAGTTTTAATTTCTTTACGACTATTTAATTTAGAGGTGTTGAGCGCCGCTATTATTCCCATACGAAAATCCAACCAATTGAGCAAGCTAGGCTCCATGGTGTTTTTGATGTATTTCCATATAAGCCTCAAAGGCACACCACAAACTAAATAACCATAAGAGGATTCATAATCCAATCGACCCACGACACCCGCTTCTTAGTATGTCTGCTCGAATACCACGAAAATGAATGGGTAACAATAATTATCAAATAAGAAATCCTTACGTTGTTAGAAAGTTGATTTTTATAATAAGAGATACGAGCATGGTGTCGGCGATAGTACTATTTGTGGTGGTAACGGTGTCAAATGTTGTATGTTGATTGTGATAGTGGAAATTTTAGAAAATAGGGACTTAAAATGTTAATTATTAAAATAAAGGTTTAGAGTGTAAATTAATTCATTAAGGACAAATTTGATATTTTATAAAAACTCTTTCCATAATGGGTGTGTTTATTAAGGGTAATTTAGTAATTTCACATGTAACTATTTTTAAAAATGAGAGTGTGATAATTTTTTTAAAGGAGTATAGATAAATAATAATGTTTTAGACTCAAAACAGAGTAATTAACTATTCATTTGGGAGGTATTTCAAATTTTAATTATTTTAAGTTTTAATTAAAATCATATTTATGTGAGTGAAAATATATACCCAAATTGATTAAAAAACATAATATATTCTCTTAAAAATTAAGTTGAAAATTCTCTTGAAATCATAAGATGTTGACATGTGAATTACGATTATATTTTTTTCATGATATTATCTATTGATTTTACCATTTATCAACATAGGAGAATTTTTAGGGTAATTAAATAATAGGATTAATCATTTAGCTTGATTAAATCTAGGTTAATTAAATTAAACCAATTATCCTCAATTGACTGAAGTTGAATCAGTTTTCCAACAGTTAATTAAAACTCAATCAAATATCTATCCATTGACGTACTAGTATTAAATAATTACTCCTTTTTAATAAGGAGCATTATTTTTTCCTGGGGGACCAGGAGTGGATGGCAATTTGGTGATTTTATGGGGTAATACCGATGGTAACACCGTCACCGGTATTGAATTTATGCTTGGACGGTTTGTGTAGAGGGTTCGGAAGCCGGTGATCATAAATCATAAATTGCTGGGGGGGGGGGGGGGTAGGACCGATGCATTTCGACCGTTAAGCATTAAACATATATTAAAAAAAAAAATTGCAGCTATATTTTTATATGTGTATAATCTATCCAGTGATGGAGCCACGATATGATGTTATTGACTCATTCGTGGGGGGTCGCATTGTACAAACTTCGAAAAATCTTAATTTGGTCGAACTATGAAAAAATATGTTGTGTTTATGCCTATTAGAGGAGGGTTGGCACCACCCAACCTTCCATTGTCTCCGCCTCTGCTTCTATCTATATGTAGGTATATATGCAAGCATATATGAAGACGATGATGACACTTTGATGTTTGACCAGATTCATTTTAATTTACAATTTTCATTTAGCTAGCCTCTTGATTTTTCAGTTATATTAAGAGTAATAACTTTAGTTTTGAAAGTTTTAGCTTTCCACTTAAATTTTAGTATAATTTATACATTTTGTTTAAAAATGTATATATTCTTACTATTATAAGATAAGTATTAAATTAATGAATTTTTATTATAACTATAATATAAAAAAAAAAAAAAAATTTTGGAGTACTGAAATAGTATGGAACGTTAATAAAAGAATTTGAAAGGACTGGTTAGGAGGGCTGAAAAGCTAGATTAAGTTGACATATTATTTGGTTGGATTTAGGAGGACTGATAAAATCATAAAAATCACTCCTAATGCCCTTAGTGTAATGGTGATTGGTGACTAATAGTTTATTCTTAGTGTTGGTACTTTTTTTAGGTTATTGAAGTACTAAATTAATGTAGAATCGTAGATAAAGAATATGAAAGAAGAAACATAATAGATTATAGTAAATATAGTAGCTAATTACCCAAAACTAACAAATGGGGTAAATCAGAACTTAAACTTTGATGTTTTAGATTTAATTCTAAGTGTGAGCATATTATTTCTGGACCGGAGACAAGAAATAACATGAAAATACTCAGGTTTTTTCCGAAGTAGGAGTTGAAAGTCGCTTAAAAAAAGCTAGTTTACCCATAAGAACCACAAACATATATACCTATCATTTTTAAACAAAATACCATGCATTTGTATTGATTATGTTGTTGTAATATTAGCACCATCAAGTACAAAACCATGTTCAAATCAATGATGCGAAAAGGGCATTTCTTAGCTTTCACAAACATGGATCATGTCCATTCAAATCACATGTACTAGAAAATCAAGTGGTGTGTCAAACCCCACGTTTACAATGTCTCCTTGTTTGGCAAGGAATTGTGACAACTCCTTCCACATCCAGTACATAATACCATAGCCCATTTCTCTTTACAACCCCAACCACATATGTAGAATTGTAGATTTACATGCTCAATAGAGGTTATATATCTACACCATAAGCACGCAATAAGCAATAATTTTATTTTCAATATGTGGTATGATAAATTCTCGTGACCATAATAATACATAAATGACAAATCAAAGACCTAACATGGCGGCTTAAGGATACTTCTTGAAGCTTTTTTGGATCTAAAATTTTCATAGGCCTCTCCTTACAAGGGGGTATTCTTCCCCTATATATTCTTCTTGTCACGTTAGTTTTTTTGGACACTCCAAGAAGACCCTTTCCGTATAACTCCCTATTCTTTCCCTTTTCCCCTATTCATTTATTATTTTATTATTTCATTTATAATAAATTAAACAAACAACATATTTTATTAAAAATTCAAACATTACTTTTATTGAAATTAAAAACATTACATTTATTAAAAATTAAAACATTACATTTATTAATAGTAAAACAAATTAACGTTGACCGTAGTTTTCTGGGAGGTTCCAAACGTGTTCAACCAGAGTATTGCGCAATTCATGGTGCACCCTTCTATCGTGTAACTCCTCGTACATCTGAATCTGTGTTGAATCCATTTCGGTCCATGTACGTGGTGGGAGCTACCTCGTTTATATCAACTCTTCTTCAAATGCAGTGATTGCACATCTATTATCTTCAACAATCATGTTGCACACAATCACACAAGTTAGCATGACATGTTTTATCTTGTTCACGCTGTATGGGCGCACATTTTGTTGAATAATCTCCCAACGACCTTGAAGCACCCCGAATGTTCTCTCCACGTTTTTCTTGCAGCTTCTTGGTATCTCTTGAACTTGGTAATTTTAAGTTCATCGGGCACTTGAAAGACTTTACAAGAGTGGCTCACTTGGAATAAATACCGTTGGCTAGGTAGTATCCCTTTTCTAAATTGTTGGTCGTTGATAGTATACTCAACTATTGGAGCCCTATCTTGGAGCAAATCATCGAATAAATCTGATTCGTTGAGGACGTTGATGTCGTTGTTTGAACCTGCAGGGCCAAAGTAAACATGCCAAATCCATAAATCTACGAAGCAACCGCTTCGATCATGATTGTTGGGTGGCCTTTGTCGCCGTGGGTGTATTGCCCTTGCCACTTCACAGGGTAGTTTTTCCGTCCCCAATACATGCAGTCAATGCTACCAAGCATGCCCGGAAAACCATGCTCCTCAACATGTTTAGATGTGAGCCGTCAGATATCTTCTTCATTCGGCTTTCTCAAATACTCATCACGATACAAATGTACAACACACCTACAGAAGTGGTGTAAATACTGGTATTCGGTATCTTGTGCCATTTGTAAGTATTCATCTAAGGCACGCATCTGCCTTATAACTGTACGCTAGTTGGCGTATGGCAGAAATACCCTTTTGAAAAATGTTTAAACCGATACGACCTGAACAATCGGTTGTGGCTTTATGGAAAAAAAGCAAAATGCTTAGGTAGGGGTTCAACGGTGTTAAAGTGATGTATATCAATAACAATACGAAGAAATATTTCTTTGTTCATTCCAAATCTTCTTCAGAACATGACAGGTGGGTAAGTAGGTTCAGGCGCAAAGTAATGATCATACAAAAGTTTAGCTGCAGCAACATGATCTAGGTGGATCGTCCTTCTTGTTAACTTCACTCTGGAACTTGAATCTTCTTGACTCTGTTTTTCTTCTTCGTCAAAAACAATGGCAATACATGCGCCAATAGCCTCGGGATTGAAAACAGTATTCACCTGCTAGCCCTTTGTATTGGTTCGTACTCGTCGCTTGATGATGATGATCCTGACATGGTTTTGTGGTTGTGGTTGTGTGAAATGGATTGAAAATGTATGAAAGTAAAAATGATTGAGTTGAAACGGTGGTATTTAGGTGTTAAATAGGAGTGGAAAACTAAAAAGAAAAAAGAAAAGCTACAACGTTAAGTTCAAAAAGCATGCCAAAACAATTTTTTCTTTTTTTTTGTTTTTATCTTCAAACGGCTATATCTCTTTTGTTTTCTTCCTAGTTTGAAACAGTAAATGGGCCTCACAACTCGGTTGGACGCTGCGTCCGTTTATGATACAAACCAACCGACGCCATGCCAAGACGCCTTCGTGCATATAACGTGGGACATCGTCCAGACGTTTGACGCGCGCGTCCGACACTTTTATAAGGGGAGGCCTTATATACGCAATCTCTTACAAGCCAGTGACCTAATAACATATGGTAGTTAATAGGTATACGTTAGTTGTCAATGTACTTTTGACTTAGTGAGATCACATTTTAGTTCTATCATAAAACTTTTATGCTATTTTTTTTGAAATTTATTTTTCAATAGTTTGACTTAATTTGGTGATCTCGGTTAGGAAATGATCATCCTTGAAAAGATTGGACAATGGCACTATATATGCTAGAAAAAGTAATGTTTTTGAGTAGAAATATGCAAGTGATTAAGATACAACGAAGAACTTTTTCCATCAATGAGTTAGACCATGTCCATTGGTTTAGTAGTTTCAACATCCTTAGAAATCTTTAGTTAAAGATTTATTTCTTAACCATGAGAATATATCTATCTATAGAAATCTCTATGAAGAAATTACCCTTTTTAGAAATCCTAACACTTTATTTATGTTTGTATACGAAAGGTGTGTGGTGATATACAAAATATAAATACATGTAAAAATGTTTATATGATTACAGCTAAAATTAAAACTTTTAAGGATATAATGACAACTAAAAAATTAGTAAAGATTCCTCAACCAAATCGTCTTATGCCCATAGGCTATACGTACACCCCAACGATCTCAATGTCTACTCTGATACTATTTGTATTACCCAAATTTAAAAATAAAACATATTTCCAAAAACATTACTGTATTAAACATCACTAAACTTGATCGAGGATATGTTCCATTTAAAAAACTTAACCGAATCTTAACATATTAGTTAACCATACAAGTTAGGCCATCTCTGATGGGTTCTACAAAATGCCCAAACGAACTAGTCAGTTTAGCAATATATCAGTAAACTGTTTAAACATTAAATAAATACACATAGCTCATTTTGTGTTGAACTCAACATACTGATTCAGTTGTTCATAGTCCATTATGATTCATACAAATTAAAAAACAAATTAATTATATTAATAACAAAAACATTATATATTAAAATAAAGAGAAATTGTCACAAATCGTCTATGTTGTTTATTCGATTTTTATTTTCATTCCTGTGTTTTTTTTAATTAGGTGTCCTTATACTTTTCATTTTCATTGTCAGTCTTTCTTGCCAATAACAACCGTCATTTTTTCTCCATTAAACCTCTCATGTGCAATGCACATGAGGGTCATGTGCAATGCACATAAAGGTATAATCGTCTATTTTATAACTACATGGACTATTTGTGATAATGATATAAAATCATATTTATACAAAATACCCTTCCTTTCTTTCTTGTTCCTTTTCTCAGCCACTACCATTACCATTCATCAAAGCTTACCAAACATGTCAATGCGATTAAAAATTTAAGATAGCTTAACTTCCATGTCGTTCCAACATTTTTGAAAAATTAGATCTGTCCAAAACATATGAATGTAAAGTTCCAACACTAAATCATGAGATCCCGGCAACCCGACCATCCCGCATTGACAAAATTTTTCAACGAATCACATTCCACCTGTACTCCAATTTCACCTAGTATTAAACCTGAATGGGTATTGTAATTCATTAAACTCAATTAAATGCTACATCGAAAACGACATAACCCAATCATAACATGACACTAATTGAGTATAAAAACCTTTAACGACTACGCTAACTTACACACCTAATCCTACTCATCAAGTCATCATGCAATTCACTGATCTACCTCCACTCACAAGAAATTTCAACAAATCGTGTTCCGCCTTATCTCCAATTCCCAAACGAGATCAAACCCGCGATAATTTCATACAGATTCATTTATTCAATTAAATATACAACTCCGATGAGAACACTTTTAAAATAAGAACGGTGAAAACACTTAAAACCATCATTTTGATGCATTAAAAGTTCATAAAACTAACATAGTGCTTAACTAATTATCATTATTTAAGTGTTTAACACATTGATCCGTCAAAATAAAAAAAAATCATGTTTTTTGTTTTGTGCATCCATCTTGGATGCATATTCATCAAAATGATGCATCCAACAAAAAACGTGATTTTTTTATTTTGACGGATCAATGTGTTGTTAAACACTTAAATAATGCTAATTAGTTATGCACTATGTCAGTTTTATGGACTTTTAATGCATCAAAATGTAGTTTTTAAGTGTTGTCACCGTGTTCTTATTTTAAGGCTGTTCTTATTTGATTGTCCCTATATATATATATATATATATATATATATATATATATATATATATATGTTATATATATTTATACAGAACTGTTTACCTTCGATCTGTGAGAAGTAAGATTTTGAAAATTCAATTAGAGAAAAAGAACTAAAGAGTTTTGAGTAGGGAATTTGGGATGGATCCCGTGTGTGTGTTAGATAGATCTAATAAGAGAAAAGACGTATAATGTATTTATTTTTCTGTTAGTGTGTATGAATAAAGTCGATTTTACCATTGTATGAAGGCTTAGTTGGTGAATACAGTCGATATGGTGGTAGCAGAGAAAAGAAAAAAAAAAGGAGGAAGAAGGGTATTTTGTATAAATGACAGGGTATTTTGCATTGCACATGAGAGGTTTAACGGATAAAAAATGACGGTTGTTTGTGGCAGAGACGACTAACAATGAAAATGAAAAGTACATAGACACTTAATGGAAAAAGAAAAGCACATGGATGAAAATACGAATCGAGCAAACCACATGAACGATTTGTGACAATTTCTTTAAATTAAAAAGAACATTGATTAAATATCAAATCTAAAAAGGCTCCTTTTCTTTTGCATGAAGGGTAAAAAATTGGAAAAAACAGAAGATCTTAGCCCAACTTTGTTTGTTTTCAAAACGCATTCATACAAATTGAGGCTAGCATTTTGGTGCATTTTGTTTCTTCAATGGTGGCATTTTGTTTGTTCAGTTTGCACACCGTCATGGCTTTTATTGGAGTTAGCCTCTTATTTTATATCATATCAATCATATAAACATTCATAATTAAGTCTGAAGTGTCCTACACCAAGAAGTCTGTTAGAATATGAACATATAATCACGAGTATGCGCAACGGAAGAATCGAAACAAACATGCAATCAAATTAATTAACAAAGAATAGAATTGAGATGTGTACCTAATTATGCAAAGCTTCCAATAATATAGTTAATATTATTATTATGATGAATTAGGGTTTAAAGTAAATCTCTCTATGAGTGCACACTAGACACCCCGTATATTGTATGCTAGTACCCAAATCACAAACCAAACAACCCTTTGTTTAAACCCTCTAAATTGAAACCCTAGCTAAAACCGAAAAACCTTTTTCCTAGCTAAAAACCGAAAACCGAAAACCCTTTGGAGGGTGGGTTTCGGCCGAAACAAAGAGAGGGGACAGAGGATAGATTTTTCTTGTGTAAAGTTATGAAAAACCCTTAAGCCAAATCCCTCTATTTATAGGCTTAATCTCTAGGGTTTTAAACTTGATGGGCAAGTAATCTCAAGGCCTAAAAGCCTTGAAATTTTCGGCCCTCATGGATTGGAATTAGGAAACAATTCTAATTCTTAATTTCAATCCACAACACCTCCTTGTTAATTAATTAAATACAATTAACTCTTTAACTTGTTTAATTAATCATTTGTGATTATATTTTAATTAATATATTACATTAATATACTAATTAATAATATAGAGTTATCGTGTCATTTCATGTGACCCTGTAGGCTTAAATTATTTCCGGACATACGTTTATAATTAACATGACCACATTCCAACAAAGTCTAGCCCGCCTATGTGAGGCACAATCAACACATTTGAATATATTCCTCTGTTATATTCTTAATTTCATGGAGGATCCTACTGACTCAAAACAAATTTCCTATAAATATTATGCACACATACCTAGCTAGAGATACATGGGAAAAGTAATTAGTCGGGTTATCATTTATCAACTAGATCTATACCCGGTTGTTGACTAGGTTAGAAACAACATATATATATATATATATATATATATATACATACATATATATATATAATATAACTTTTCTTATTTTGAAAAACTATTTTTTTTTGTAAGAACCATGAGATATCTCAAATTATGTATTGGATTATATGTCTTTTTTGTCCATTCACATGTGAAATGATATAAAAAAGTATGTTGTAGAAGAAACTTTTTTAAATATTAAAAATCATGGGGTGCCAAACATTTATTCAAAATATTAAAATATTGGTATGTGATGGGTTTTTCACCCAAGTTGGGTGCATAACAACCTATATTCCTTCCCCCATATATATATATATATATATGAAAGTTATTTGTAGTACATGAACTTTTTATAATACATGTGTAAATTAACTTACACACTTCTTATTCCTTCTTCCGTTTTCCTTCCATTTGTAGCACATGTACTTTTTATAGTACATGTGTAAGTTAACTTACACACTTCTTCTTTTTTCTTCCTTCCATCTCCGACCACCACCGCCGCCACCACCATGATCATCTCCGACCACCACCATGATCCTCCGGTGACGGCAACGACGACCATCTCCGGCGAGACTTACACATGTGTAAGTATACCTTTTTTAGCATTTTAGGGTTTAAAATTTCTAAGTTTTTTCCTTCGCGAGACAACCACCACCAACCACCATCATCTACGACCACCCCAAGTCCCTAACCACGGCGCCGACGCCGGGCAGCAAGGGCTTCGTTCATACCGTAGCAAATCGTCACCATCTCTTGGATCGCCGCCCATCAAATCCATACGATTCCCATATGCGTCCCTTGACGGTCAGTTTATAACGGATAAGGGCCTCTGGCCCGTACTGTATCCACCCGAAAATGAACCTGATTCTCGCTGGAAAGTTAACTTACACATGTGTAAGTCTCGCCGGAGATGGTCGCCGTCGCCGGATAATCATGGTGGTGGTTGGAGATGATCATGGTGGTGGTCAGAGATGGAAGGAAGAAGGAAGAAGAAGTGTGTAAGTTAACTTACACATGTACTATAAAAAGTACATATACTACAAATAACCCACCCCTATATATATATTTTCTTTATTTTGAGAACCGTTTTTTTTAAGCATGAGCACTCATAAATAATATATTTGTTCACATGAATTTTTTGTTCATTCAATTCACATGTGAAATGCTATAAAAATTTATGTTGTATAAGAAACTTTTTTAAGAAACCTTCAAAGTAGCCTTTTGTGAGCTTGTGAATGAATTTGTTCGCATGTGACAAACGGCTATATATGAGGTTTTGAAAAAAAAATTATTCTACAACATATATTTTTATAATGTTTCACATGTGAATGAACAAAAAAAACATGTGATTCAATATGAAATTTAGGATTTCTCACGGTTCTTACAAAAAAATTGGTTCTCAAAATAAGAGTCTACAACACACACACACTGACACATATATAGTTAAATGTACACGAAACATGTTAAACTCTATCTATATCTATACCTACATATAAAAAGAATAGTCTCTTTTATTTATGGAAGTGTTGAAATTACTCTATGCAATATGACAATAATACCCCTTACTCTTCTTCTAAATCATCCTTTATTTATTTGTTAATTTAATTATCTCCATTAATATACTTAAAAATACCCTTAATGAAATAAATTACACCGTCAATCCTTCAACATTTAAAATAACTTCACTACCCACTATATTAATTACATCAATAGCCTACATTACTTGTCATCCCCACTATTAGTTGCCGCCGACACCAGTCACCACCGCATTTTCATCACCAACGTCGCATTTGCGCAGACACCATGCTAGTATGTAATAATAACAAAAGTACACATATCCTACTTTTATTAGTGACGGATAACATAAAACGTTAAACAACATAAGATTCCTGAAATCAAAAGTTCTAGATTTTCAAATAAATATATAATACTTCTAAATACATACTTGCTCATTTATCTTAGTGATGTTATTGTCTACTAACTTAACATCATCCAAAAACCTATTACAATCAACCTCATCGTTAAAATAAATAAAAAACTGAGAAAAAAAAGGGTCGGTGAAGTTATTTACACTTAGAACTTGTAAAAACGACAACCGGTGAAGTCGATTGTTGTCACCTTCACCCTTTTCATGGATAAAAGTTTATTAAGTATATTTTTAATATATGATTTAAGCCTAAATTAAAATCTTTGGATAAACCATTCACCATCTTACGCATTACGGGTGTAGGATTTTAGGTTGTAAATATATTCGTTACACATTAAATTATGTTGTAATTTAAATTGAAATACATACTATGGATAGTTGACAAATAACTTTTGTGTTAACTAATAATCATATTTGAGTTTGTAAATAAAATCTTTTATAAAACAAACTAATACTTCTCTTTTTTTAAAAAAAAAAAAAAATTTGTATCTTTAAAAGACTTAAAATACCCTCAATGTTTGACATATTCTTAACTGACACACTACATTTACCTAAAACATCTCTAAAATATTTTCCAATCCTATCAATCCAAACTACCTCGATCTTTTTTCACTAATATAAATATATTTTCAACTAATATACCTATAATATTCTTAATGAAATTTATTTACAATATACATTTTTAACCCTTAAAATAACTACACTACCTTATTTTACATCAATTATTTGTACAATAATTACCGTACATTACCGTCACCGCCGCTGCCACAACCACCGTTGTCGCATTGCGCCAGTACGCCACTCGTATAATACGTATAATCTCTAGTTTAGCAAGAATTCCAAATTTTCACCATACATATTTTTATAACTTTTTTTTCTTTTTGAGATATGGACAATCTGTATTATATAATTAATTTTTTTCCTTTATAAAACAAATTGCACTCCTCCCTTTTTTTTTTTTGAACTTTCAATCTTCAAAATATTTAAACTACCCTTAATTTTCAACACATTCTTAACTCACACACTACATCTAACCTAAAAAATCTCTACAATATTTTTTAACCCTATCGATCCAAACTATCTTTTTTTCCCCATTACTTTAAATATATTTTCAGTTAATATACCTATAATATTCTTAATGAAATTTATTTAAAATATACATTATTTTACTTTAATCCTTAAAATAAATGCACTACCTCCTTTTACATCAATTACTTTTACATTAATAATCACACGTTACCGTCACCACCACCCATCACTACCACCACTGCTGCATTGTAAGGGTACACCACTTGTATAATACATTTAATCTCTCGGTTAACATGAAACTCAAATGTTCACCATACATATCACACATTAAGGTTGTTTGTAATATCTTAAAGTGCTCGACTCACTCTAAACTGTTGAACTTAAAAATATTTTCAATCCATTGGTAATTTGTATGTGTCGTTCTATATAAAAATATAAAACATAAAAATTTGCTAATTGTACGTAGGTAAGTAACTTATTTGTATATAGTATCTATGATTCAAAAAGTGTAGATTAAATAGTATTTAAATGGTTACCATATATAAATTAACTAAGTTGACTTTTAATTTTAAAGGTTAAGATTGTTTTGATTATGAATTTCAATGGTTTAAATCAATAGTTAAAATTATTTTTTTCTCTTAGTTGTGGTAGCCATTAATATATATAATGTGTATATATATATATAGTCATTGGTGACTATGTTTCTTCAAGATTTCTATTGTGGACTTGAACAAAACATCATTTCGTTAATCTAAACTAGCACGGTATTCGTGCAATGCGGCGGTGTTCGTAGCAGCGACGGTGTGATGGTGGGGGACGAATGTTAGTGGTAGATATTTTAAAGTAATTGATGTAAGGGTTAATAGAGATATTTTAAAATATAAAAGACTGATTTTGTAATATAATCTAAAGGTATTTTAGACATTTTCCCATGTAACTATCAACATGTGAGCTATTCGTTGGCGGGGACGGCGGTTTAATGGTGTCGGTGACGGTATTATTGGTGGTGGTGGTTGTGTCAACTGATTTAGGGGTGTATGTTGATATAAAGGTGATAGTGGAATATTTAAAAAGATAAGAGTTTAAAGTATTAATTATTAAAATAAGGGTTTTATGTGTAAATTAATTCAAAAAGAGCAAATTTGGTAATTTATAAAAATTATTTTCAAAGTGGGTGTTTATCAAGGACAAATTAGTACTTTTGTATGTAACATTTAAATAACACTTTCTATTAGGTAAATATCTTTTATAAAGGAGTATAGAATCATAAATTTAGATAGAAGTATATAAATATAAAAGAGAGAGCAAAACAAGAAACATATATATGACTAGTAAATATTCTTTGTTATGGAGTTCTGATCTTAATTCATGTAATTTATTCGTAGGATAGTTTGTTAGTTTGAAAAAAGTATTATATGGCTTAACATATATTAAGGTTTCATATGAAGAAACCGTGTCTTTACTCTTTATTGTTGGTTATGAGTTACTGCAACATTACGTATTTTGAAAACTCATCAAATATATAACTACACGTTCCTTCAAGGCTTCAATTCTTTTTATATTTTTATATAAGACTGGACGGAGCGCCCCGGAAGGGAATAAGTACCGGACCGGTACGGAACACCTTCCCGTGGTACCAGTACCGGTAGGGTGGGGAGCGAATGGGGGAGCATGCCGGTTTTGCTGTCGATGTTGGCTATTTTTTTAAACTACGCTGCCATATTTGTATATACATATCCATACATATCCATACATATATATATATATATATATATATATATATATATATATATATATATATATATATATGGTTACACTCTTGTGAGAACACTTTTATAATAAGAACGGTGAGAACACTTAAAAACATCATTTTGATACATTAAAAGTCCATAAAACTAACATAGTGTTTAACTAATTATTATTTTTTAAGTGTTTAACAACACATTGATCCGATAAAATCGAAAAAATCACGTTTTTTGTTTTGTGCATCCATCTTGGATGCATATTCATCAGAATGATAAAAAACATGATTTTTTCAATTTTGACGGATCAATGTGTTGTTAAACACTTAAATAATGATAATTAGTTATACAATATTCATATATATATATATATATATATATATATATATATATATATATATATGTTGCAAGCGTTTTTGGGAAAGAAGACACAACCACAAGGATACATATATCTATCTATATATAATATTAAGTATATTTAATTTTACAATTTACACCTTAAAGTTTAAATTATTTATAATATTGGTTCAAAGTTTTTTTTTTTTCCTATACATTGTATTATTATTATTATTATAAATTAGTTTTGCTTATTATTTAGAATAAAGGTTATAAACAGAAAGTAAATTAAATAGAAAGAGTTGGGGAAGGAAGGGGAGGGGTAGTACGACATTCTTAGTATTAGGGAGCGAGTGGGGAGAATGACCACACGCCCTCCACCCTAAAATCCGCTAAATTAATATACATAAGAAAAAGGGAAAAGAATGAAGGGAACTCTTGTGATATGGGTTCACATGAATCACTATGAATGTCAGAAAGGAGAATGGCATATCCAAATGATCCGACAACTTAAAAAAAATGTATAATGAAGTTTTTCTATAAATGAAGTGGTAATAATTCATGTCAAATACAAAAGGATTCGAATTTAATTTGGAACATCATATCCCCGAAATTATTTTTGCTTGACTCGCAGGGATGATATATGATTCTTTTATTTATGTTTTTGCAAACGTACAAACCAATCGATGTGTATTTGATAGCAAAAGCAAAAAAATGTGTTCACAAATGGTTATCTTGTATATTGTAATCTTGAAAAAAAATTATTCTCTTCTATTTTTTCTTTATTTCCTTGAAGATAACTCTTATTAAGCCAGTCTAAAAATTGTACTTAAGTGATTAAATATTTATGTCTAGGTTTGAATTAAACTATCAATGTTGCTAAATCCAACTATAAACCCATGTGTTAGTTCGTGATTTAAGTGCTATCTAAGATGAAAATTAAATAACTACGAACACCTCAAATATGTGTAGGGTAGGACTCGAACCATTGATGACGCAAACGGAAAAAATGTGACAAATAATCGAACATGTTGATTCAAAAAATACCAGGAACAATCCTTTAAAATATCGTTGATTCAAATTGAATACCGATAATTTGGAGTTTCACACACTAAACACATATTGTGAATAGGGAAAAAATGATTCTTGTATCTCATAAAAACTAATCATTTCCCATAGTTCAAATACATATAAATAATTAAGTGAAATTCAAACGGGCCATAAACATAAGTGGGCCAAGAGCTATTACAAAAACAAAATTAACGAATACCCGAAACACTTATATAAAAAGACCCATAACTCACGAAAAATGACGAAAGTCTATTTTTGTTTTGACCTTCTAAATATAACAAGGTTTGGGCTTCAATATTTGGACCTACATCAATTGACTTCTTGTGAGAAAATAGGCTTCATCGCTACTAGACCATTTGAAGACCGTTCCCTTAAAATTCACTTGCCAACACACACACACACACACACACACGTATATATATAGGAGTGAGTTAAATTAGGGACTCCTTATTTTAGGGACTGTTAGAGACTCGATCTAAACCGTCCATTTTCATCAGATCTAATCACCACTGATCATCTCCGGCGAGACTTACACATGTGTTAGTAGAATAAAAATTATGATTCGGAGCGGACTTCGTCCTTAAGGATATTCATAAACCAAAGCTGGTGGGGTGATAGATCATTGAGGGTGATAGGTCATAGTGTGATAGGTTATAGAGGGTGATAGGTTATAGGGGGTCGACCGGTGATGGGTAATCTACCTAAAAAAAATTGTACTTAAAACATGTGTATGTGTAAGTCTCGCCGGAGATGATCGTCGTCGCCGGAGGATCATGGTGGTGGTCGGAGATGATCATGGTGGTCAGAGATGATGGTGGTGGTGGCCGGGGAAGGAAGTATAGATGGAGTCCCTAACAGTCCCTAAAATAAGGAGTCCCTAATTTAACTTTTCCATATATATATATATATATATATATGATCTTTTACCCGCGCGATGCGCGGATCAATAATTATTAATTTAATTAAGAACATGACATCTTCTAGATAATTTATAATTAACATTGTTTTGACAAACTTATATATGATCTCTGCAATTTGATCATATTCATTTCATAAAAGATTTAACTTCATCAAAAAATAAAATCATAAATATAAGATGTGAATATAATAAAATAAATTAAGTTACCGTTAATGTTGAATCCATCTCGAAAAAAACACAATCACCTTACAAAAATCTTTAAAATACATGTAAAAACACATATTATAACTATGATGACATTGTTAGAAGAAATCATGACATCCTAAACTACGAATAAAGCTATAAAAAAACAATAATATAAACTAAAATATAATATGAAACAAAACCATAATAATGATTATGAAATCCTAAAAAATAACATATTATGTTGAAAATAACCCTAATAAAATATGCAACTAATAATAAATAATACAAAATTTAAAATCATATAACTATAAGACTTCGTATGATCTCATTTGAACTATCAATTATGATAGTAATTTTCTTTCCATGCTTTAATATTTAACTTAGTTAAGTTAGTTTTATTTTTATATTTATACATCGATAATAAATATATTTGAGTATATATTGCCAAGCTTTATAAGATTTGATATGGGGTATTATTTATAGTAATCTAATTTTATTATATATATATATATATACCGAAAAATATTATAGAAATAAACATGGAGATGCCACGTAGGAAAAATCCTACGTGACGAAGTCTAAACATAGTTTTAAATTGAGGTGGATAACCTTATAAAGCTAGAATAACTATTGTTTTATTATGTATATATATATATATATATATATATATTAAAAATGAATTTGGTTAAAAATTTTGTCTGACGATTTACCTTTAAAAAAAGAATTATACATGGTTATAAACATTTACGTTATTCCATTGTATATTTTTTTTTTAAGTACTCACAGTTTAATTGAGCAACATGATCCTTCATCTATAGACCAGATGGAGACATACTACAATGTGATATTGGGAGTTCTCAGTATGGCAGTATAATCTATAATATAATTAAAAAAGGGAATTGGTGATACACTTGCACCCTAATTTCCTTCATTGACTCTAATCATTTCTCTTTATTAGATCTCTAATTTTTAAATATTTTATTTAATTTAATAACTGACCAACCTTATTATTAATTAAAATTTTTTTTATCCTTATGATTCTCTTAAAAATTATTATTTATATACAACCTAGAAAAAATCTTCACATTTTCTCAACTCAAAGAAACCTACGGCCAAAAAATTGTTGATGAATTTGTATGTATTTTTCAAATATATACTTTATTGCAAATTTTTTATTTAACTAAATTTTAAAAAAAAGGTAAACTAGAATCAATATTTATATGAAATTATTTTTCATATGTTTTTTCTTTAACTTTCGTATTTATTAAGTTGTGATATTAATCATATTGATGACTGCTCGAATCATATTAGTTTTGTTTAATATATTTTGAGATTACACGTCTATTGGACAAGTCTGAACAATAGTATAGATTACAAATTAGAAAGGATGACTATATGTAGAAAAACGAACATGTTGCGAATTGAAACAACCTTTTTCCAACAAGGTAGATGCTATCCTTGATGTAAACGATAACATAATTAATCTGGGAAAAAAGGTTAGCTCTTGACATTCTTTTGTTAAAAAAATAAGATTACAAAGTCAATTTACCAACACTTAGACATGAAAGAGGTTGGTCACTTGGTCTATTAGAAGGATCACACACGTTTGACAACAAAAGTCAAACACCATTTTAGACATATTAAAGAGACTTGCATTCTTTTAATTTGTTTGAAAAAAAGATCAGAAAGTCTATTTAATTACCAGCAATTAGCCTTGAAATTAAAGGTAGATCACATACGTTTGACTACAAAGGCTTCCATGTATTGCCTCCAACTATTCCTGTGTTATAAGGGTGGGGAGGGCACCTCGCCAGCCCTCTCCGATTTTTCTTCTCCTCCTCGCCCGCTCCCTAATGGTAGGAGCGCCTCGCCACCTCTCCCCGCCCTCCCCACCCTTTTTTATTTAATTCAATTTCTACTTATTTTATTTAAAAAAATAACTAAAACTTTTTTTTTATTAAATTAAAACTAATACAATATTAAACTAAAATACCAAACTAATACAGTATTATTAAAAACATTACATAAATCTAACACTCGGAATAGTCCGAGTCGACAGTACTGTCGCCGTCGTTACGATGAATGTACCGATACGGTTCAGGAGACCCGGTAGCAGCGCCTGGTTGACAAGATACGTACTCCTCATCCGGGTCAAAATAGTAGTCTACATGTTGACCACCACCGACATTGCCTTGCGTGAATAATGCGTGGTCAAGTGTGGTTGTGAAAGTGGAAGAGGCAACAGTAAGCTGGAAAATAATTTGGTTCAACCAGTTGATTTTCTGTTGAAGGTATACAACATACTGAGCTTCGGCAGTGTTTCGAGCCCGATCAGGAGATTCAATTCGGTTGATTTCGGCTTGGTAAGTCGCTTCTCGTCGGATACACTCTGAATGATGGTGTTCACCTCGGATCAGTGTTTGTCATTGTTGAGCATGTGAGTTTGAATCGCCATCTTGATTTCCCTTGGATCCACATGTGTGTTGTTACGAGAGAAAGGAAAGAATGAAAGAAAGAAAGAAATAGTGGAAGAAAAAAAAACAGCAAATGAAGAGAAAAAGAAAGAAGAAGAAAAAAAGAATGATACATAGTGGGCCCCTCCCTTTTTTTTTTTAAGCCAACGGTCGAATTTTAAATAAGCACCACAACCGGCACCGCCCCCTCCCCCAAAACGCTCCCCACCCTACCCGTACCGGAGGGTCAGAACGGTGTTCAATTCGGTACTGGTTGGGTGCCTATACACTCCGTTCACCCTAAACAAACATAAGTATTACTTTCCTGTAACATTTACCACAAAATTTACATACCTACCAAATACCGTACGTAGCTTCTCTCTTTCCCCCTCTTTTCTTTAAGCACTTAAACTTTCGATAAATGGTAAGTGAGGTCAAATACATACATATGTTATAATTTTTTATGTTTCTTATTTTTAACACAATATACACACACATATACACACACATATAGTATAGATCAAAAAATGTTGAAATGAATATTTAATTGGTATTATCTTATGTGATGATTAATAAAGGTTAAAGGTGTTTACAAATATACATATACATAATAGATACACAAGAGTCATTGTCTACTTTATATATACTCATCAACCATCCCACCTTCACATTCCATTTATTGCATCTTTCCTGTTCAGATTTGTGGCAAACCCTCATAAAGCAGAGAGATATAAAAAAAGGTTGAAACTTGATATTGTTTCTCTCTTCAATTATACATATATATCCATTCATCATCCATATATGTATATTTCATGAAATCTTAAGAAACTTATATTGGTAACACAATCTTATTTTTTGAAAATCAGTTATCTTTGTTAGTTTTTATTTCATGTATAGTTTACTGTTTAAGTTGGTTTAAAACCCCAAAAAAAGAAACAGATCATGGAAATCCTTCATGTTCAGGATATTGTTTGGGCAAATATGAGCTAATTTTTTTTCAACTTTTTTGGGCTTTTTAATACTGTTCATTTTTTATACTAATGAAGTTTGTGTAGTTTATATAACATTATGTTGGATTGTTTTTTTTTTTAATGAACTTGAGGTTGATTTCAGCTGAAAACGATGTCGTTTCAAAATGATCAAGACTCAGGGGATATGTCTCCCCAGAGAAAATTGGGAAGGGGAAAGATCGAAATCAAACGGATCGAAAACACAACAAATCGACAAGTGACTTTTTGTAAGCGTCGCAACGGTTTGCTCAAGAAAGCTTATGAGTTGTCTGTTCTTTGTGATGCCGAGGTTGCTCTTGTCGTCTTCTCTAGCCGCGGTCGCCTCTATGAGTATGCCAACAACAGGTATATATCCATAAGTATACATATATTGTTAGTATATATATTATTTTATGATCTAGATCTTTAATTGTTGCAATTTATGAAATTATCTTGAACAAATCTTGAATACCCATTAAAGGTTTATGTGGCTTTAATCAATTTCTAGCCAAAAACCGGTTTAAAATGGTGATTTGTTCGATTTTCTTGAATTCTTTTTGTTGTGCAAAGTATATGAATATTGAATGTTATGTGAAGATATAAAAAATAGGAAACAATCAAAAGATGTTGTGAGGTTTTAGTTTTGTGTCGCAGAACAAAGATTCACTTGTCTTTCTCTTTATCTGATTTGTTTCTTTTCCTCAATGAGCTTATGTGTTGTTTTTATAAATCTATATATTATATATTATTTTAGTATATGTTTTTCACCTTTTATGATCCAATATTTGTTTCATATTTTGGTACATACAAGATCTGTTGTTAAAGAAAACATTGGATATGTTGCAAGCAAATAAGCAAAGATTTAGGATATATGTGTATTTGCAGAACACTGAGATCATCCTCCCATCTACTACCCTTTCTCCATTGCTTTCTAATCTCTCTCTCTCTCTCTCTCTATATATATATATATATATATCACTCACACACAGAGAGAAAACAAACACAAAAATGTAAGCTAAGGAAGGCCTACAAAAATGTTGTCAAGTTCCTATTTGTTCAAAACTTATATCTTTTTGACACTTCCTTAATAGACATATATGTCAGTTAAACATCACCCAAAGTAAAATGATAGGACTCTTAGAAAAGAGATGTCATCAAGGCTTGTCATGACATTATAGAAAAATATATATATAATGAAAATGCTTTATTAGGTTTTCAAATCAGTTTTCTGTTCATCACAATAAAGATAAAAAAGTTTCATCTTTCATATGTCACTAAGTTTTTTTAACCATAAACAAACTAATACCTCTTTTAAATATTATTCTTAAACCTTTTTAGAAAGTAACCCTAAATTGTTATCCCTAAAGTAAACCTAATTAGGGTTCTAATTATAAATGCAAAACCTTGTGCATTGAAATCTTTCTTTTTTTTCCAAGAAAAACAATTATTCCCTCAAATCATGTCTTTTACAATGGCAATAACAAGTATACTCAATCAGGTCAGAGACATTATACAAAACTTTAAATTATGTCTTTTGCCGTATTAATTTACTTGCTAAATTTAAATTAAGAAGTGCAAAATTAAAAAGTTAGGGCTCAAAAGTTTAGAATTAAATGATTGTGCACTATATTTAGAACCATGTATATTTAATTAGTATACATTTTTGGTCTTTGTTTATTTAGACTTAGGGTTACCAATGACATTTTCTAAAAATCTTTTTTATAAAAAATGTTTTGTGTATATATAAAGTATTTTGTCTTTAATCAAATAGCCATATAAAAATCTAAGAAAGAATAAATAAATATTAGGTGTATGGGTAAGATTTGTCTCAACAAGAAAGAAATCTTTGGTAACGTCATAACCCAGATTTCATTTTCAGTTTCTAATTGACTTCTGACATAATCATCAACTTTTTCTTGCACCTTTTGTTGTTTTAATTCAATTATCAGTTTTTATAATCATTAAAAAAAATAGTCATTTCATAATTACATATATGTGTATAGATGATTTGATGTATAAATATATATATATATATATTTCTTCAATGATGAAAAGAAAAAAAGAAAAAAACACACAAACACACACTGATGTTTCCTTTCAGCTTAGACTTTCACAAAGGTAATTATTGAAACTGTTTGAAACTGAAATGGAAGCCTAAGAAAAGACCAATTTGAAAAAAAAAAAAAAAAAAAAAAACAAAAAGATTATTTCATCTTAGGTCATGATTCATAGATCTTGCATAGATATAGATATATATGTATATGTATATAGAGAGAGAGTGTTTAAAATGAGAAAAGAAAGTACAATTCCTGGGGAACCAATAAGAGGGTATCTCAATCAATGACTGCTGCAATGAAATGGACGGCTCTGATTGATTCAGAGTTTACAGTGAAGAAAAAGCAATAATGTTGGATCTACCCAAGGTGGGTAAAAGGGTGAAGGGTAAATGGATTAACCATTGTGTAATGGGTTTTGGACACGTGTCAAAGATCTATCCGTAGATGTAAGTCACCAATCATAAACAAGGGATTTGTGACTACGTGGCAGAGACAGCCAATCAGTGTTTTCGGGAAAGTTAAGGTAAATATATGCAATACAAAAATGGAATATAAAATAGAATCCTTAAGTTTTCCGAGAAAAGTGGGATTTTATTCACTTGATGGTTTTGTTGAAATCATAACACTATTCTAGACAGTGAAAACTGAAATCCCTTTTGATAGAAATAGTTGACTAGTGATGGATAGATTTTACTGTGTTTAATTGGACACTTCATGTATCTCTATATATATCTTTTGTGTAAAACACAGTAACATGCATATATGATAGAGCACTATATACACACAAACACATAAAAGAACACATATGAATAGTTGTGTCAACTCAAATAGGAGTATCATTTCATTTGCATAAATTTTGAGTGGTATGTAAATTTAATTTTTCATTTTTTACTTGAAAAACATACACAAGAATTTTCTGGTTTTGGATTTTTAATAAAATCAGGATTTCACATAATTTTAGGTCAGGTTTTTGGTTCACATAATTAGGGGATGTTTAATTTGGTTTCGTGTGATGTTTGATTTTATATTTAAGTTATAGTTTAACGTCGACTAAAGCCCACATTGTGTTTTTGTCATTAAATTTGGAGCTTTATGTAGTCGCGGAAGATATAATCTGTCCTTAGTTTTGGTCGGTTGAGGTACATTTTGTAGTTTAGGAGTCGTATTAGAATTGTAGAACACCACTTTAAGGGGCGAACTCAAAACTTTCAACTAATAAATTATATATAGACCAGATGAAAGAACCAGCATATTGGTGCTACAAATTGAATGCTAGTATATATATGGGAAAAACAAATATGCGCATGCTTCTAGCATTCCCCCTCACAATCTCCTCCCTACTAATCACGTGTATAAATATAAAATCTCCCCCCCCTCTCTCTCAAAATTTGGATAGCAGTGTGCAGCTAGATGCATATTTGTTAACCCCTATATATATATCGGAGCCTTATTTTGAAAAATCAATTTTTTTTAAGAACCTTGAGAACTCTTAAATTACGTATTGGATCACATATTATTTTTGTTCATTCACATGTGAAACGTTATAAAAATACATGTTGTAGAAGAAAGTTTTTTTGAAAACCTTATATATACCCATTTGTTAACATGTGAACGAAAACGTGAACATATTCATTAACAAGTTAACAAAAAGCTATTTTGAAGATTTTTTAAAAAAGTTTTTTTACAATATACTTTTTTATATCATTTCACATATGAATGAACAAAAAAAATGTGATCTAATACATAATTAGAGTTTTCATGGTTTTTTAAAAAAAAATTGTTCTCAAAATAAGGAAAATATATATATATATATATGTATATATATATGTATATGGGGGAAGAGAAGTTGTTAGGCACCTAAGTTTGGTGAAAAACCCCTCACATACCTTTTTTTAAACCATAAAAATCATGAGGGACCAAATATTTATTCAAAATATTAAAATATTGATATGTAAGGAGTTTTTCACCCAAGTTGGGTGCATAACAGCCTTATACTCGCTTTTCTATATATATTGATGTAAATCAACAATTTGACCATTTAGATCTTAAAGATCTTCTCTTTACTGACAATGAAGGTATAGAGGTAAAGTATTTATCATAACAGTTTTATAATGAATCATATTATGTCTTTAAATGTGAACAGTTATTTACTTTTATGCTTTACATTCATGTATGTTAAATTTTTATGGATGACTTTTACTTATGGTAGCAAACGATGGGTCTGGATCGGATGTGACACCCATCCACTTATAGATATTTCACTTCAAGTATCATGATCGATCATAACCCTTTTGGAATAAGTGTATGTAATATTTTATTGATCAAGGCTAAGAAGACATGTGGCTACTTTATTTTCAATGATTTTACTACTGTTCTTGGCATGCACCTCTGAAGCACAATTAAACAAATTTGAGAATCATTTTACATGGCTGTATGGAGTTGATAGAACTTAGTACTATTAATTAAAAATTGAAGAGCCAAAACCCTAGCTTGTCTTTTGAATATGTCTTTAATTGAGAAAGATGGATGCATTTATCATATTTGCTGCAGTTTTGTACTATATATATATACACACATTTATATTGCTGTTGTGAAGTTCTGTGGAATTTCAGAAATCTTAAAACACAAATTTGAGTAAATGCTTTTTCTTAAACCCATCAATATGCAATGACCTTTGCTCTCTTTGTAATTCAGTGTGAAAGGCACCATAGATAGGTACAAGAAGGCATGCTTAGATCCACCAACAAGCGGCTCTGTTGCTGAAGCCAATGCTCAGGTAAAATCCGTTTTATTAATTAACCAATCTTAAGTGCATAATTGTTTGATTATACACGTTGTTTGAAAGGGAATATACGATCATTCCACTAGAACAAATTTACTAAATGCAAAACTCTTATATAACAAAATGCTATGAACAATTTTTTCGCAGTTTTACCAACAAGAGGCTCAAAAACTGCGCCATCAAATAGCTAACCTTCAGAACCAAAATAGGTAGCTTTTTAAGCTCCCGTGTCTGCTTCAATTTTCATATGTTTCATCGGATCATTAAATAATTAATACAACCGGCCTTTTATGAGAAGGCAATTTTACAGGAACATTATGGGTGAATCGCTAGGGAACATGCAACAGAAAGACCTCAAGAATCTCGAAGGCAAACTAGAGAAAGGTATAAGCAGGATCAGATCGAAAAAGGTACACAACCATACCCTTTATTCATCATGCATCGATCAACTGTTAATGAGTTATTATAACAATCTTACATCTATATTTTTCACAATATTTGCAGAATGAACTTCTATTTGCTGAAGTCGAGTATATGAAAAAGCGAGTAAGTAATGCATTTACTGATTCTTAGCAGCCATAGACTAATCTTACACAATAACAATATTCGTAGGAGGTTAATATGAACAACAATTTAATACATTTTGGACAACTTTGGATCGGTTTATAAGATAGATAGTTCATATTTCCGCCGTTAGTCCAAAGATTCATTGTTATGGTGCAAATCAATAGTTACCGACCAACGTAAAGACTGCTATAAAAAATGGAAACAGTGCACGATAATGAAGTACATGTCTCTCATTGAATATCTTTTATTGCAGGAAAATGAGTTACATAACAGTAACCAGTTCCTCCGAGCAAAGGTCTGTCTTTTGATCCCTGGCCTTCAAAATTTCTTTCATATTTGATCGATTAAAAAAATGTTAATTGTAATTGCTTGATTACATAGATTGCTGAAAATGAAAGAGCTCAGCAGCAACACATGAGTTTGATGCCTGGAAGTTCTTCTGAATACGATCTAGTAGCGCCTCACCAGCCATTTGATGGTCGGAACTATCTTCAAGTCAATGATCTTCAAAACAATAACAGTTACTCTTGCCAAGATCAAACTCCCCTTCAGTTAGTGTAAGATAACAAACAGAATAATTTCTGTCATTAGAAGGGATTAAAAAGTAACATATCGACTCATATATTTATATTGTCGTTTTTTATTTGTGCTGCCACGCGTGCAAACATTGTGTATCCTAAGAAACAGGCTTGTTTTTTTCCAAGTGTTTATCTTCTTTGTGCTAAATATTTACAGCTAGCTGAAGTTAATTTATTATGGTCTTCGGATACAGCTCGGTTAGAGCACTGACATTATATATCTTGGAGATCATGTAGTAAAATCCCCATTTCTTTCAAGCAAACTCAAAATGTTGGGATTGCGTGGAAGCTGACGACTCATATTACATACATTTTTCGGCTGTATATTATAACAAACGTGGTTCATCTTTGGATTGTTCGATTATGTTGTGGTGGAGTTTGTTGTGTAAAAGAAATTTATCAAATTTTCTGATAAAATTGAATTTTAGGAAGGGAAATGATATATCAATTTAAAAATCCTTCTAATTAAATACAAGATTAGCAAGATCAAAAAGATCAAATTACGAAGAGGTTTTTTAGGAAAAATTTTAGGAGATCTTTAATTGGATTAATCATTTTTGGTATGGTTTATTTATTTTTTAGAGAAAATGTCACAAATGGTCCCTGTGGTTTGTCACTTTAGCATTTTGCCCCGTGTGGTTTTTTTTCTGTTGCTAATGGCCTCTGACTTTTCCTTTTTCCTTGCCAGAAGCCCCTGAACCTAACATATGTTAACTTTGGCCGTTAAATATCTCACGTGCATAGCATGTGAGGGTATAAGCGTCAATTTCATAACCACAAAGACGATTAAAACATTTTTTAGTTAAATATGTATAAAAATATATATATATGTCGATCTGTCTTTTATCGTCAATATATATCTTTGTATCTATATCATCTGTAAATCATCATCTCCACCATCCAATTTATTCTCTCTTACTTTTTCTTTCCATCTTTTCTTCTTTCATTCTTTTCCGATTCACCGAAAAAGTATGTATCGCCGGGAGATAACAAAGCATACTTAGATCTGAAAAAGCTCCCCCCTCTTTGGCTGTAGTCTCCAACCACCGGGAAAGAAGACTCACCTAATCTATATCTCTACACTTCAAACCATTATACGTACATCTACATCTGTATACTTTAGATCAACAATCACAAATCTATATAGTTATCACCATCATTGCCTCTAACATCATAAGAAAAAGAAAAAGAAGACGGGGATGACGATGATAATGATTAAAGCTATAAATAGTATATGGTGAAAATAAGCAATACAAACATCAAAAGAAGAAGACGGCCATAATGTTTTCACCATTTTTGGTGTTCATTGGTGAGAAGTTAGCTTTTTAACATGAGTTTCGTCTTTCCATCTTTCTCATTACTTATTATTCATATAATAAACCTTGATTTTTGATAATTGTTGTTTAAAAAAAAACTTGACTTTTTTATGCTCAAATAGCTTAGAATTAATGAAAACCCAAATGGTATCAAGGAGATTTCGAATGGGTATGGTGAAATTTGATCTTTTATATATGTATATAGATATAGAGGGGTTGAGTATTTTAAAACAAGTATTAAAATAAAACAAATAAGACATGATCTTGACCATTGGATCATGGTTAAATTGATGCACGAAGATTCATGAAGCAATTGATGCACAATGATTTTCATGTTGTACGGTGATCTTCAGTGAAAAAAAACCTATTGTTTTATTTGTTTTACTTTAATACTTGTTTTATTTTACCTAAAACCTAGATATAGATATAGAGATAAATGTAAGCATATGTTTAGCACTAATAAAAAGAATGGCGATAAGATAAAAAGAAAAAGTCAACATATGAGAATAACCTCTTTTGATTTGTAGCCAACTATGAATAGAAAAAGAGCCAGGAGATTATTGGATTGTTATATGAGAATAGGTATTACGATGGTATTGGTGATGATGATCCTTATTGGATTGTTTATGAAGATGATGATGATGATGATGATGATGATGATGATTGTTATTGGATCATTTTTGATTGATGTAATAAGAAGGCTACGAGGGATTTTTACAAGGAAAGCAAATGGATTTTTGATACTTTGTATATAGATTAGTTTTTTAATGTTTAATTTTGAGTTTTGAGAAATTAGTATTTTTAGTAATTGATATGATATGAAGATATTCAGGTTGTTTAGTGATGATGATGAGGAAAAGGAGGATGAGTTTAGATCTGAAAAAGAAGGGGGGTAAAGAAAGGATAGGTGTTTTGGAGATGAAAAGATCAAAATGTCCTTATGTGCAATGCACATGTTAGATTTAACAGTTAAAATTAACTGAAGTTAGTGTCAGGGGCTTTTGGCCATGAAAATGAAAAAGTCAGGTACCATTAGCAACGAAAAAAAAAAATATAGGGGGCAAAACGCTAAAGTGACAAACCATAGGGACCATTTGTGGCATTTTCTCTATTTTTTAACATAACCGTAGATCCGAAAAACTATCATATCAGGACTTATAGTTCACTACAAGAAATACCACTTTTTCGTTTTTTCCCACAACCCAGAAATTTTCCCGCTTCTTTTTGCGACATTATTGGCGACTTGTCACAAAATTTTTTTTTTTTTATACTTTAAATATACTTTAATACTAACGAGCATAATATCCGCGCATTGCACCAAAATTTTGTTTTATAAGTGACAATTTTTAATAAGTGTAGATATGTTAATTTAGTTTTATAGTGTGAAAGGTCATTTTGATAACCATAAATATGCTAAAAGAAGCTTTTTAAGAAAAAAAAAATATGCTTCATTTTTTAAGACGCATAAATAAAAACTCAAAATACTTTATAAAGAATAAAGATTTATTAAATACTAATTTAAAGTTAACTTTAGTTATATTAATTTTAAAAATGATAATTAATTTCAAAAACTATATAGAAGTTTTAGATACTAATTTATATTACATTTAGCAACGACATTAATGACATACGGTGACGACAATAGGCGTCACTTAATCCAGATTTTCTTGTAGTTGCATCAAACTGTCGTTGTCAAAGGTTTCAAAGGCAACTTTTGGATCTTTCGACGATGAAACTAGAGTCGTTAAGGATACTTTTTCTTGTAGTGAATAAAACCCACATCTTCATTCAATGTATAGATGCGAATCTGATTCGGCAAGATTGAGTTTATTTAACTTTGGCATCGGACAAAGAATGATAAATAACTAAAAACTAATAATGAATGATAGACAGAAGTTGTATACGAAAAATCAAAGAAAATTTTATGTATCAGAAGATTTACCATCATACAGTATGAAATTCGAAACATTGTACTTTTTTATGGATTTAAATTCTAAATCTAGAGTCGATACATGAATTTGAAACATTACCCCGTACTATCATACCAAACCTATATCCCATTCCAACATCCGGCAACAAGATTATTGTTAGTAATAATTGTGGAATGGATATGATGGAAAGCCATCCACCCTGCCACCAGTTTATGACAATACACCATCACATATATTTTATTGTGTTTATAGTACAACACTGTAAAACACATTAAGTGGTGTATCGTCAAAAATTGATGGCGTACATATCGTTTTCCATTCTGGTAGGATGGTATGGCGGTGGTTCGGACAAGATGAGTGTGCTTACCTTTGATTTTGGTGAGGTAGACAAGGTGGTTCCTTTTTATTTGTTATTTTAATTTAAGATTTATTTTTATTTAATATTGGGTAATATGGGGTATAGTTTTAGGTGTTGTGGGTCCAGTTTTTGGGTTTATTGTTAGTGTAGTTTTTGACTTATGATGTGGTTGTGATACGATATGATGCTAATATGACAGTATTGTTCCATACCACATTAGTTTGGTGGTATGAACATTACTAATGCTCTAGCAAATAGCCCCCACGTACAACTTTTTAATCCATATCATAATTCATAAGTGATATTACAGTACCACACATTACATATTTGTAAACATTATATAAAGCTTGTAGTTGTATCATGTTTCTTCCATGTTAGTTTCGATTCAGACGTGTTACAGTAAATTTTAACCAACGGTTTGCTGGACCTCCAACCCCCTCCTCATGCTTGGAAAATACATTGAGATGATAAACCCAAGACTCAAACCAGAGATCTTGGGAAAAGCTCATCTCCAAGGTCTGTATAATGAATTTAGAAAATATTCGTGGTCAATCCACCTAAGTAAGGTTGGTTTCCATGTTATATATCTACTTGTAAGTTGTAAATCTCAAAACGAACAACTCAATAACGATAAGTTTTAAAAAGAAATTTTAACACAACTTAGGCCAAGACACAAGCTGGTTAGCCCAGGAGCCCAAATGGCTAATTCTTTCATCATATCTTGTATGGCTGTAGACCTGTAGTATCTATAATTCCTAATACCCAATGAAGTTAAACACGTTTTCAAGTCTATGATTTAATATTTAAATTCATTTGTGCTTTAAGAAATTAATACTTTTGATTTACAATATGCTTAAACTTAGGTTGGATAAGTGGTTAGAGCCTTTGCATCTGGAGAAAGAGGTCAAAGGTTTGGTCCTCTCATTCCCAGCAAGGCTGGAGGTCCTAGTTTAACTTTGGTATAACTTGGAAGCAGTCTCTATACCTTTGATAGAGTAAGGTTGTCTACATCTCAACTTACCTCATACACCATCAAAAAAGATAATATGACCAAAAACCTGTGAAAAACAGCACTAGGAGTTACTTTTTTATGCCTTGATTGAGATTTTAAAGGAAAAAGAATACATATTTTGAGACATGTACTTTCAATCATAGTGCACTATGTCAATTTTGAGAGATGATATATACTCGTATAATACATCTTAATAAATCTATCACACTAACACATCACTCAGACACTCACTTTTACTGGCATAAAAGTTATACAATGTAATAAGTTAATCAAAACCTATGGTATGTGTATCATCTCTCTTCCCAATTAGCTAGATTAGTATATGATTATATTATATGTTGTTTCATGTCATTCAATTCTAATAAACCATATGTAGATTCAATATGTAGATATAAGCATTGCACTTAGATAAATAGGCATAATAATTACTAATTTAAAAAACCCCATAATGCAAATTTGCAATTTTGTTTGAATACAATCTCAAAACTATGTCTTATTTTCTTACAACGTTAAAATCTAACCAACTGCCTAATATCATATGGTGAAGCATCCGTTGGCTTGACTGCAACATATGATGATCTTGCAGCTATATTGTTAGCAACTTCAGTGAGATGGAAACCATCATAGTAGAAAGAACTGTCCCGAACCGGGCATAAAATAATACTTTGAGCACATTGTGCATCTTCCCTTAATATACAACAAGGAACATATGTAAACCCAAGACCTGAAATATTATAAGGTAGTTAGAAGTTGTAAATTCATAAAGCTAAGTTTGTATATATCATATACGTATATGCCTTTCATATCATATTTTCTGGTTTACCTTGTTGTTGTAATGCAATACTTGTAAGGTTGATGAAAGTGAACTTGGAATCCGGATTATTGGAGTTTAGCTCATCAACAAGAGGCTTAAGCTTGCGATTAAATTGATTAACCGCTTCATTGATGGAGCCAACACACAGTTCATTGTTTGTGCCAAAGATGGATATCTCAGCTGGGGTGCATCCTATTTGACCAAGACCAAAAACAGCAATCTTTCGAGCATCTAAATCGTATAGACGCTAGCATTTTATCAAAAAAGTGGATTTCAATTTAGTAAAGAGGGGAAAACGTACCAATAAAATGGTAATATGGAGAAATAACAAATATAGTCTTAGTAAAATCCTAGTGAACCATATCATGTTTGGCAAGTTATTGGATTTTATTTCTCCTAATTAACCGTAATTAAAAATAATGAGTATAGTTAAAAGAAATATCTGCACCTGTAGATGCCGAGAGTACTGCCGCAAAAGGATGTTTGCGTATTGGTACGTTGTATACATATGGCTTGTGGCGTAAATGTTTGGCTTTAAGTAGTTGTTGATGTAGTCATTGCTTCCTATATTGACTATGTAAATGCACTTTCTTAGGTATTCTTTGGTAAACGTTGTGTTTTGTTGCAAGTGAAAGATCCGTGAAACTATTGTATGGTGATTCTTTAATTGATTTCCTAAGCTAATTCGATCCCCCTTTGACAAAAATGAAAATGAATCTTGTCAGTATCATGTCACTAAGTGTTGATTTTTTGGTTTGACATGATTTGAGTTTCCTTACCATATGACTACCTGTTTCCTCTCGAATGCCAGATCCACCACTACCGTAGTTTACACCTCGAGTGATCTGCTGATCATCGATTATACTGGCATATGTGGGCATGTATTCATTGAAACCCAGAAGTTCCCCTGCATGTAAACAGTTATTAGATATTGTTAGATCTGATAAAGAAGTCAAGATAAGGTAGGCAGAACATGTTATAAGGAATACAATTAATGGTCAACTATGGACTTTGACCCACAACTGTTTCATTGAAGGCATTGGGGTGCTGAGGATTTACGGGTGAGCGGACAGGAATAAAAAGCCCCTAGGCTAGGCTCAACGAATTCGACCCGGCGTGACCTAAAAACCAAAATATGCGCCCACTTTGCCCAATGCCATAATCATCCATGCACTAGAAGAATATATAAATATTAGAAAAATAAAAGAGACGGACCGATAATATCTGCTATGGTACGACCGTTGGTGAATCTCCCCGTGACACCTTGCGCGAAATCAGCTCCATAAGGCGGATAATTGGCTTTAATTGTTGTTACAAGTTGATTATTATTACCACTATCAACCAATGAGTCTCCAAATATGAAGTAACATGGCACTTGTGGTTTGCCAATGACTAGAAATATTCTAAAGTACATTAGTACTACAAAGACTTGTATCGAAAATAATAGGTTTAGCTGACAATTAACCATGATTTGTTTAGAAGGAAATCCTATAAAATGAATCTAATATTCCAAAATGGTTTTCAAAGTACATGAAGAGGGTTGCTGAAATTGAACCTAAATGTGTGGAACATGAAGAAACAGAGTAGAGTTGGGCAAATTTATAAGATTATTATGAAAGACTTAACAAAATAGTATAAATCAACATTTTAAAACTTTTTCTGAAAAATTTATTAAATTAAAACACATATCACATGCCATTTGCGTATTCAATTACCTAGTTATCTACCATATAATCATGTGAGTGGTTTCAAAGTTAACATTATTACAATAGGAACAATAGAGCCAATTTACGTTCGGCATTGAGAGAATAGAAATAGCTTATGAGAAAAGGGACATGACATAATTTAGTTGCTATTTCGTGTGATTAGTCGTAATTCTATGATCATAATTGTAGCACTTATATAATCCATATTTTAGAAGTTATGTTAGGTTTGTCAAAAAGAAATCACAAAGATTACGTACCACAAATACTAACTTTAGAAGGAATGAGACAAAGGGAGCCAACTTCAAACCACAATAAGTAAATGAGAAATGTTAAAAATGACTAACTGATATGGGATTTGATGTGGACCTTCTATGCAAATGAGAGTTGGTGTGACGACCGTCAAAATTCAGGTCGACTATAACTAGAAAATAAGTTATTATCTTCATCCATTTAGATAAATGTACTATTATATATACATCATTTTTCTTATAAACCCATTTAGCCCATGTACTACATGGACACATTTTGTGTCAATAAGTTATGGACATTTTAGACATACACATATTTAGATATGGCAACTACATACGATTGTTGAATAAAATAACATTAGTCAAGTTGTTTTAGTTACAATTTCTAAATAACAAATTTAAAATGGTGCAAACTACATAAGTGAAAGACACAACTGAAATGATATATGCACCCATGCTAAATAAAATAATGACAAAAACATACTAGCTCAAATTCATAAAGGGAAAAGTATCTGTGTGTGTATGTAACTTGTGACTAGTTACTATTATATGAAAGAAACTTTAGTCGGGTTCATTGTATGTAAGTAACCTGCTAAAACTGAACGAATCGTGTAAGAAATTAACGTGGCACCACCAGGCATATGATACATGGCCCAATGAGAGACCTCCACGTCAGCTTGATTACACGATTTATTCAATTTAAACAGGTTACTTACATACAATGAACCCGACTAAAGTTTCTTTCATACAATAGTAGCTCATCAGAAGTTACATACACACACAGATACTTTTCCCATTCATAAAATATTCAGTTCACCCCATACCGAAACTCAAATAATTCTCCAAACTTAAAACACTAGAACTTCCTATAATTAAGAGTGTATATATATGAAGTATGAGCTGGTCCCCCCATATCATTTTTACCCCATACTTCAACATTAAGTAAAAACCAAAAGCACTGCACCTTATCTTCTTCCCTTCTCTAATAGTAGTTCGACCACCACCACGGCCTCACTACCGCCTAACTTCGTCGAAAAACTTACTACACCACCAACACCACGTAAATCATCTTAAACACCACCATCATTAAGATAGTCTCAGTTTATAATAAAACTCATCAAATATCCATCTTCACTTTTGTGCAATTTACTTGGAATCCTTTGAGTAAACACTTGATAAATTTGTAAGAACAAGAACACCAAGTCTTCATATATTTATTAATGAGTATTTTATCTTGAAACTTTATTTTATCACCCAAAAATAAGAATGATTGTAAAAGAAAAAGAAAAAGTCTTTGTTTATTATTATTGTTGTAGTAAAAACGTCTAAAATTTGTGTCGTTGATTTCATATCTATATGGATTCTGAAAAGCTTTTCAAAAGTTCTTTTTATAGATGGTTGTTATGATACTGCATATGGATATTTTAATGAAACTAGTATATGGTGACAAAAGTTATACGGGATGTAGTAATCAACTTTATTGTTTTTGGTCATGTGCAAGTACTTGTGGGATCACATTACATATTTTAATTGGGACTACTATAAAAGGGGATTGGGTGGAACAATGGGTCATATCTTAACTAGTACACTTCAACCCAATTTTTTAAAGAGAAGTCTCGACATGCATGAACAAATAAGAGAAAGGTGGTAACTAGTTTTGAACGGTCCGCAGGTTTGGGATGTGTATATACAAAAAGCAACTCAGAGTACATAAAGATAACCTAACACCTGTTATCAAAAATCTCTAACTAATAGGGGTCGATATGCAACCGTCAGGGCTCGAATACACGAGTGTATTTTATACATGACATACCTACTCAGTGGTGTCAAGATATCGATACCCATGTATGGTCTCATGTATGGTCTCGTGGATATAAATACTAGTATATGCATATAGATGATTTTTTTCGAAATATATACTGTATTGTATAAAAACTTATACAAACACAAATTTATATAATTTAGTTTCATACAAAAGTTGACAAGATAAATTTTGACAAAAAGAAAATATACATTTACATAGAATTGGGACGCGTTTTGGAAGAGTCGAGATTTCCAACTTGTACACATGCAAAACTCATTTTTACTACACCAAATATAATATATGTTTCCTTTTATATAAATATGTTATTATTTATTATATATAAATTTATTTTTTTATATCAACATTTTGGTTAGTTACAACAAATGGAGGTGTCGAATTGTATTTTTATTTTTATTTGGGTGATAATAATTTTTCAAACTAATAACTTTTACTAATACACATTATTAAAACAAAGTACAGATTTGTTTATGCATTAGGTTAACATCACGCTTCGGGTATTTTGCATTTTATCACATTAAGGACTCTCCACGGTGAGTTTTCATAGTCCCATTTTACTTATTTATTTTTGGGGTGAAATGCATACTATTTACTTTTACAATGAACGCAAGTACTTTAAAAACCGTATGCATAGATTGTTCTATGTCACATTGTTCACTTAAGGCCTCATCATCATGAAACGATTAGTTATGGACTTAAACGTAGATATATTGAATAGTAATATTTGGGATTGACACTCCCCATCCGGGTTGGTAGCTCCAACTTAACCTACACGGTCGAACGAATGTTATATATTTGGAAAACTTGAGTACTCTGAACAAGTACTTACTTGAGCCACTGTCGAGTTTCGTTTCGTGAGCTTAGTTCAATGTATACGTACTTTTCTTTAGCATTGTAATTAGACAATGGCTACGTAAATTCTTGTGGCTCATGATACTTACTTTTATATAAAAACCTATGGAACTCACCAACTTTATGTTGACACTCTTTAGCATGTATTTCAGGTAATTAGACGAATTGCTATGACTTGGAAAGCTTTCTATTGCATGCACTATGGGAAGCTTGCCCCATATCTCAGATCTTAGGAATTGACTTATCAATTTGCTAAAGTCTCTATCTTATTATATTGTTTAATAATAATCTGATGTTTTCAATAACGAATTTTGTTTCAAGTATTGTATTATCAACTTTGTTAAAACAATTTTATTTCTAAATGTATTTGAAAAACAACACGTTTTTTGGTCGTTCACTATATCTTGTGTTGTGATCTCATGAACGTCACACCCCCGGATTTGGGGGTGTGACAGATTGGTATCATAGCCAAGGTTATAGTGAACTAGGTTGCAAATTGATGAGCCTAGACTATAACCCTATATAAAACCTTACTTGGATTGCATGCACCCATAAGATTTCCTTAGTCACTTGATAGACATATTTAAGCTCGCCCTTAGTAAGTAAATGCTTATACACAAATCCACATAGGTTACATGTCATAAATATAGTTACTTGCCTAGTTACTCACCTGAACTCTATATATGTAGTTAACTATAGCCGAAGGAAACCCATATAAGACTATCGTTAACCTTTGTTCTTCATCTGACGGGTCAAGCGCCGACCCTTACCCGTTAGCCCATGACTCAAGGACCGTGATCTGGGTCCCCAGTGGGGATACAAACAGACACTCTGAGCCTTCTGCTGAGGAGACGGAGCCTTCTGAGGATCCACTCACTATACCTCAGACCACCATGTCGTTGCCTCCACCTATCGATATCCATGTTGTCGGTACTAGTCCTATTACCTCTATGCCGATGCCGACTGAGCCGACTTTTATTCCATCTACTATTGGTCTACCAGACTTTACCCCTGCTATACCACAGCAGGAGGGTCCATTTGATCTACCTCCACTTCCACCCTTGTTATCACCATCTGATTTTGCACCCCACCCACCTCCCACTATAGTTGAGCTGGCAGCTCAACGCCGACGGATGTTACCTCATCGTTTGTGGGATTGGATGCTACACTGGCTAGCTGGATGCAGACAGCAGGAGCAGATCGATCTTGCTCCAAACTACTATGGTGTTACCGGTCCTATTACTTATTCACATATGACCCAGGAGCCTCTACACCATACCATTCCTCTCCTGGTAGCACTGATGGATCGCACTGAGAGCCATTTATATGAGATGGAGCGACGCCTCGATGAAATGGATCATCTTGATCTCCAGATGTTATATCTCCAAAACAAGATAAAGGAGCTGGAGGAAGACCTAGAGGAGAGCAACTTAGGAATGATAGTTTCGAGGAGACATGGGTTGATTTGTAGCAGCGAGTTCAGACACTGGAGGCGATGCTACATGCTGTTTCACAGGCCACTACTATGCCTCCACCAGCATCTACTCAGTAGTTGTTTTATCTTTCGTCTACTTTTAGTTATGTCCTATTCACCGACGGGATGTGCCGAGGAAACTTAAATAATGACAAAACTTATGGATTGTGAGATGTATTATATCTCGTCAGTTGTTTTTGTTAAACAATGAAATCTATGCTTTTTATCTGAATTTATATTTCTTTTAGTATAACTATTATGTTTGTGATGATTGATTCTTGTTGTATGTTTATGATGGTGTGTTGTGATGATCGACTTTGTTGTGTGATTATTCGTGATGATGGTGTGCTGTGATGATTGATTATGTTGTTTGGTTATGCGTGATGAATGGTGTTGCAATGACGTACTATGATATTACTTTCGCATGTACTAATTTTATTAGTATCTTATGATTTCTTTATTTCTTTCTTAAAGAATCATGTCGCCTGTGAGAGCAGCTCAAATGACCGCCGCCGACATTAAACGAGTGGTAGTCGAAGGCGTAGCAGCTGCACTTGCCGCCTAACAGGCTAACCAGAATAACAATGGTAACCCGGTAATAGTCTTGGAATGGTACAAGGGAATGCACGAAGGGGATGCACCTATCGGGATTTTCAGCAGTGCAACCCCTTAAGTTTCAGTGGTACTGAAGGAGCCATTCAACTGATTCGCTGGCACGACAAGTAGGATTTGAATGCATACGCCAGGTTAAGTATGCCACTTGCACCTTACAAGACAGTGCATTGACATAGTGGAATGCATACGCCCAACAAGTAGGAATCGATGCTGCTTATGCCCTCACTTGGGAGGATTTGAATGCGAAAATGAGGGATGAGTATTGTCCCAGGAATGAAATTCAAAAGCTAGAAATGGAATTCTGGCACATGAAAACCAAAGGTATGGAAGTAACTGAGTACACTACTCGATTTCACGAGTTGGCACTTCTTTGTCCAACAATGGTCTCACCCGAGTACAAAAGGATTGAACGCTACATTTGGGGACTACCCTCCCAAATTCAGGGTATGGTTACTTCTTCTGAACCAGCTACTATTGAGAGTGTCGTTCGTATGGCACAAACTTGGCATACCAAATTAAGAGGAGAAACACTGGAGAAGGAAATTCTAGTAATCAAAGAGGGTTTGACAACAACAGAAAGTTGGAAGATAACTCGGTAAGGAACCAGGGATACCAACAAGCAAAAAAGCCTAAAACTGTTATGCCCCCTATTGAAGAAAGTCCTGTGAAAAAGAGTTATGTGGGAATTAAGCCATACTGCAACAAGTGTACCCTTCATCACACTGGTCCATGCACCGTTTAGTGTAGCCGATGCAAGATAATTGGACACTTGGCCAAAAACTGTAACACTCCTACTTGGGGCACCGAGGGGTTGTTATGAGTGTGGAAGTGAAGGACATTTCAAGAAGAATTGCCCAAAACTGAGAAATCAAAACAACAACAACAACAACAACAACAACAACAACAACAACAACAACACCAACAACAATACCAACAATAACAACCGAAATAATGCTCGTGGAAGGGCATTTGTGATCACTACAAAGGAAGCTCACCTAGACCCGAACATCGTTACGGGTATGTTCTACTTAAACATTCGCTTTGTCTCAGTTTTATTTGATACTGGTGCCGATAAAAGTTTTGTGTCAAAAAAAATTAGTTCCTTGATCCCTATTACTCCTGCCCCACTAGATGGTAGTTATTCCATAGAATTAGCGGACGGCAAATTGATTGAAGCTGATTACATAATCCGAGGTTGTACCTTAGATTTCACGAACGAACTATTCTCCATAAATTTTAATACCGGTTGATATTGGGAGCTTCGACGTCATTGTTGGTATGGATTGGTTATCCAAAAATCGAGCGGAGATTTTGTGTCATGAGAAAATCATTCGCATTTCACTAACGAATGGTGAAGTGCTCATTATTCAGGGAGATAAGGACAGCGCCAGATTTAACATTATATCTTGCATGAAGACTCAAAAATACTTGAGAAAAGGTTATCAAACAATCCTCGCACACTTATCGGTGAAAGAACCTGAAGAGAAGAGGCTTGAAGATGTAGCTATTGTACGAGATTTCCCAGAAGTCTTTCCAAAAGACTTGCCTGGACTCCCACCAATCCGAAAAGTGGATTTTCAGATAGATTTGGTGCCTAGAGCAGCACTAGTGGCTCGAGCTCCATATCGCTTAGGCCCTTCTGAATTGCAAGAACTCTCAAGCCAGTTGCAAGAACTTTTGGAGAAAGGCTTTATACGACCGAGTTCCTTGCCTTGGGGAGCCCCAGTCTTGTTTGTCAAGAAGAAATATGGGTCATTCTAAATGTGCATAGACTATCGGGAATTGAACAAACTGACAGTGAAAAACCGATACCCCCTTCCTAGGATCGATGACTTGTTTGACCAGCTACAAGGGTCGAGTTTCTACTCGAAGATCGATCTTAGATCTGGATACCATCAGTTAAGGGTTGGGGAGGAAGATATTCCTATGACTGCATTCAGGACTCGTTATGGCCACTATGAATTCCAAGTAATGCCCTTTGGTTTGACAAATGTACCCGCTGTTTTCATGGACCTCATGAACCCAGTGTGTAAACCATATCTGGATAAGTTTGTGATTGTATTCATAGATGATATCCTAATCTATTCCAAATCGAAAGAGGAGCATGAATTACATTTGAAGACAATCTTAGAATTGCTTAAAAAGGAAGAATTGTACGCAAAGTTTTCTAATTGCTTAAAAGAGAAACTTTGCAGTGCTCCAATCTTAGCACTACCTGAAGGAACCGATGGTTTCGTAGTTTATTGTGACACATCTCATCAAGGGTTAAGGTGTGTCTTGATGCAAAAGGATAAGGTGATAGCCTATGCTTCTCGACAACTTAAGGTTCACGAGAAGAATTATACCACTCATGATTTAGAATTGGGAGCAGTTGTATTCGCTCTTAAGATTTGGAGACATTATCTATCTAAAACAAAATGCACAGTGTTCACTGACCATAAGAGTCTCCAATATATCTTTGATTAAAGGGATCTAAACATGAGGCAACGTTGGTGGGTAGAGTTGCTTAGTGATTATGAATGTGAAATACGTTATCACCCAGGGAAAGCTAATGTGGTAGCTAATGCCTTAAGTCGAAAAGAACGGACGAAACCACTTCATGTTAAAGCAATGGGTATGACCATTCATACTAATCTCACCTCTCATATTTGTGAAGCTCAACTCGAAGCACTCAAAGAAGAAAACCACAAGAATGAATCCTTAAGAAATATGGAAAAACAATTTGAGGTTAGGACTGATGGAATCCATTATTTCTCAGACCGAATTTGGCTACCCAATTATGGAAATCTGAGAGATTTAGTGATGGATGAATCTCATAAGTCAAGATATTCGATACATCCAGGAGCTAATAAGATGTATCACGGAATTAAGGATTTGTATTGGTGGCCCAACATGAAGGCTGACATAGCTACATATGTTGGAAAATGTCTGACAAGCTCGAAGGTGAAGGCTGAGTATCAAAAACCATCTGGTTTATTACAACAGCCAGAAATACCCCAATGGAAGTGGGAACAAATAGCAATGGACTTCATTACGAAACTTCCAAAGTCTGCAAACGGTTGTGATACGATTTGGGTAATTGTAGACCATGAAATCTGCACATTTCTTACCCATTAAGGAGACTGACAAGATGGAAAAATTGGCTCGAATCTATTTGAAAGAGATAGTGTCACGACATGGAGTACCTATCTCAATTATCTCTGACAGAGATAGTCGTTTCACTTCTAGATTTTGGCAGTCACTACAAGAGTCATTTGGTACGCGGTTGGATATGACACAACATATCATCCACAAACCGATGGTCAAAGTGAGAGAACCATTCAGACCCTAGAAGACATGTTACATGCATGCGTAATAGACTTTGGAAATAATTGGGAGAGTCACTTGCCATTGTGTGAATTCTCATATAATAATAGTTATCACACCAGCATCAAGGCTACACCCGTTGAAACACTTTATGGTAGAAAGTGTCTTTCTCCTATATGTTGGATTGAGGTAGGAGATACTCAACTCACTAGTCCAGAAATTATTCACGAGACTACTGAAAAGATTGTGCAAATACAGAACCGACTTGTAGCAGCACGCGATCGCCAAAAGAACTATGCTGATGTAGGACGCAAACCAATGGAATTTCAAGTGGGTGATAAAGTAATGCTTAAGGTATCTCCTTGGAAAGGAACTATACGTTTTGGAAACGAGGAAAGTTGAACCCGAGGTATATTGGCCCATTTGAAATCCTTGCAAGAGTTGGTCCCGTAGCCTACAGGCTAAAGCTACTGCAGGAACTCAGTAATGTGCATGACGTATTCCATGTTTTGAACTTAAAGAAGTGCTTGTCAGATGAAACACTAGTTATCCCACCAGACGAAATTCAGATTGACGATAAGTTACATTTCGTTGAGGAACCAATTGAAATCAAGGATCGGGAAGTGAAACAATTAAGACAAAGTTAAATCCCTATGTCAAAGTTCGGTGGAACTCTAGACGAGGTCACGAGTTCACGTGGGAACGCGAAGATCAAATGAAAGAAAAATACCCTCACTTGTTCACAAATGTCTCACCTACCGACAACACAACTTAAATTTCGGGTCGAAATTCCAATAACCTGGGGAGAATGTGACAACCGCCAAAACTCAGGTTGACTATAACTAGAAAATATATAAATTATTATCTTCATCCATTTAGATAAATGTACTATTATACATACATCATTTTTTTTAAACCCATTTAACCCATGTACTACATGGACACATTTTGTGTCAATAAGTTATGGACATTTTAGACATACACATATTTAGATATGGCAACACAACTACATATGATTGTTGTATAAAACATTAGTCAAGTTGTTTTAGTTACAATTTCTAAATAACAAATTTAAAATGGTACAAACTACATAAGTGAAAGACATAACTGAAATGATATATGCACCCATGCTAAATAAAATAATGACAAAAACATACTAGCTCAAATTCATAAAATATTCGGTTCACCCCATACCGAAACTCAAATAATTCTCCAAACTTAAAACACTAGAACTTCCTATAATTAAGATTGTATATATCTGAAGTATGAGCGGGTCTCCCCATATCATTATTACCCCATACTTCAACATTAAGTAAAAACCAAAAACACTGCACCTTATCTTCTTCCGTTCTCTAATAGTAGTTCGACCACCACCACGGCCTCACTACCGCCTAACTTCGCCGGAAAACGTACTACACCAAAAACACCAAGTAAATCATCTTAAACACCACCATCTTTAAGATAGTCTCGGTTTATAATAAAACTCATCAAATATCCATCTTCACTTTTGTGCAATATACTTGGAATCCTTTGAGTAAACACTTGATAAATTGGTAAGAACAAGAACACCAAGTTTTCATATATTTATTAATGAGTATTTTATCTTGAAACTTTATTTTATCACCTAATAATAAGAATGATTGTAAAACAAAAAGAAAAAGTCTTTGTTTATTATTATTGTTGTAGTAAAAACGTCTAAACATTGTGTCGTTGATTTCATATCTATATGGTTATTGAAAAGCTTTTCAAAAGTTCTTTTTATAGATGGTTGTTATGATACTGCATATGGATATTTTAATGAAACTAGTATCATATGGTGACAAAAGTTATACAGGATGTAGTAATCAACTTTATTATTTTTGGTCATGTGTAAGTACTTGTGGGATCACACTACATATTTTAATTGGGACTACTATAAAAGGGGATTGGGTGAAACAGTGGGTCATATCTTAACTAGTACACTTCAACCCAATTTTATAAAGAGAAGTCTCGACATGCATGAACGAATAAGTGAAAGGTGGTAACTCGTTTTGAACGGTCGGCAGGTTTGGGATGTGTATATACAAAAAGCAACTCAGAGTACATAAGGATAACCCAACACCTGCTATCAAAAATCCCTAACTAATAGGGGTCGATATGCAACCGTCAAGGCCCCAGTACACGAGTGTATTTTATACATCAAGATATTGATACCCATGTATGGTCTCGTGGATATAAATACTAGTATATGCATATAAATGCGTTTTTTCAAAATATATACTGTATTGATTAAAAACTTATACAAACACAAATTTATATAATCTAGTTTCATACAAAAGTTGCCAAGATAAATTTTAACACAAAGAATATAAAAATTTTCAAAGAATTGGGACGCGTTTTGGAACAATCGAGATTTCCAACTTGTACAAATGCAAAACTCATTTTTACTACACCAAGTATAATATATGTTTCCTTTTATATAAATATGTTATTATTTATTGTAATATAAATTTAACAAAAGTCTTTATCATATACTTAAAACATAATAAAATATATATATATATATTTTTTATATCAACATTTCGGTTAGTTACAACAAATGGAGGTGTCGAATTGTATTTTTATTTTTATTTGGGTGATAATATTTTTTCAAACTAATAACTTTTACTAATACACATTATTAAAACAAAGTACATATTTGTTTGTGCATTAAGTTAACGTTACGCTTCGGGTATTTTTGCATTTTATCACATTCACTACTCTCCATGGTGAGTTTTCATAGCCCCATTTTACTTATTTATTTTTGGGGTGAAATGCATGCTCTTTACTTTTACGATGAACGCAAGTACTTTAAAAACCGTATACATAGATTGTACTAAGTCGCACTGTTCACTTAAGGCCTCACTATCATGAAACGATTAGTTATGGACTTAAACGTAGATATATTGAATAGTAATATTTGGGATTGACACTCCCCATCCGGGTTGGTAGCTCCAACTTGACCTACACGGTCGAACGAATCTTATATATTTGGAAAACTTGAGTACTCTGAACAAGTACTTACTTGAGGCACAACACTGTCGAGTTTCTTTTCATGAGCTTAGTTCAATGTATACGTACTTTTCTTTAGCATTGTAATTAAACAATGGCTACGTAAGTTCTTGTGGCTCATGATACTTACTTTTACATAAAAACCTATGGAATTCACCAACTTTATGTTGACACTTTTTAACATGTATTTCAGGTATTTAGACGAATTGCTATGACTTGGAAAGCTTTCTATTGCATGTACTATGGGAAGCTTGCTCCATATCTCAGGCTTAGGAATTGACTTATCAATTTGCTAAAGTCTCTATCTTATTATATTGTTTAATAATAATATGATGTTTTCAATAACGAATTTCGTTTCAAGTATTGTATTATCAACTTTGTTAAAACAATGTTATTTTTAAATGTATTTCAAAAACGACACGTTTTGTGGTCGTTCACTATATCTTGTGTTGTGAATTGTGATCTCATGAACGTCACGCCCCCGGATTTAGGGGTGTGACAGTTGGTGCCCGCATGTTGCGGTGGTTATACAGTGATAGTAGGGTGGAATCGATATGCTTGTATCTAAATAAAAGGACCGAAAGAAGTGATTGTGTGTTAGATATTGATATAGTGTTTGTGTGATTGTGTTAAGAGATGTACAATTAAAGGTAATGTGATAATTAGTGGCAATTTGAGGATATGAAAAAGATTGCTGAATTTCCTAAAATAGGGAGTCAATATGTTTTATAGGGGACTAGAATGGTACCCACGCAATAATGCGGCGATGGTTGTGGCGGCAACAATGTGGTGGGGGGGGGGGACTGTTGGTGGTGGAGACGACGTCTAGTGGTGTTGATAATTGATGTAAAGGTAATTGATTTAAAAGGTTAATAGAGATATTTTGGATAAATGGCTAATATTGTAATTTAGTTATTAATGGTATTTTATATAATTCCACCATAACTTTTAAAGAGACAGTTGTTTTATTTATTAAACAATATAAAAATATAGATTAGGTGTATTGAAGAATAAGGATTAAGAAAATAAGGGTATTTTGGGTATAAAAAGTGTTGAGTTTCCTAAAATAGGAGAGGTCATATTTTTACTGAAACAGATACACGAGCTTCATCTCATGCATGATCTTTTCAGAGCACGGGTCGGGAGGACATTGCAAAAAACGCCCTTTTCCATCTTAGGTGAACGAGCTACGATCTCGCAAGGCACTACTGTAGAGCTCTTTGGTTTAGATCCAGAGAGAGACCGGTTCCGGTATCAGTAGCTCAAACTAGCAGCTGAGGTTCTTTGGCAATTAAAGGCTGGTTAAGAAGGATAGCTTATTCATTTAAGACAATATCATAAAGCTAGGACCTCTCCGGAATACAAATTCGATCAATCGCTTAGATGGCGAGTAAAAGCTTCCACTATAGTTATAGATATCAAAGGAACTGATCCATTTAACTCTGTTTATCAAAGAATTAAACGATGTAACTACATCTATTTATCTATATATATATATATGGGGGATGGGAATGTAAATTTGTTAGCTATCTAAGCTTAGGTGTGAATCACTTACATATTGTTTTTTAATCCATAATTATGGGATAAGTATCTTGGAATGTAACAAACTTTGAACGAATGTTTATAGTGGGAAATAACTAAAGTTGTGTGTATTATATGTAAACAACTCGAAAATAATGTTTATTGTATGTAAGAAAATGTATTCAACCAATTAAAATCAGACAAGTGACACCTCTATATGGTTGTCACGTATGTTTTCTTACTTACAATAAACATTTTTTTAAGTTGTTTACATACAATACACACAACTTTAGTTATTTCCCACTATAGACATTCGTCCAAAGTTTGTTACATTCCAGTACTTATCCCCATAAATATCATGGGGCCCAAGCACTTAATCATTAATCAAAAAATATTAAAAAATTTGTATGTAAGGGTTCCACACCCAAGCTTAGATGTCGAACAACCTTATATTCACTTTTCCATATATATATATATATATAGGGGTTGGGTATTGTAAAACAATTATTAGAGTAAAACAAATAAGACAAGATCTTGACCCTTTGATCATGGTTAGATTGATCCACGAAGATTCACGAAACAATTGATGCACAATGATTTTCATGATGCACAATGATTTTCAGTAAAGAGAAACCTATTGTTTTATTTGTTTTACGTTAATACTTGTTTTATTTTATCTAAAACCTATATATATATATAGTGGGAAGTAAAGGTGGTACTGTTATGCACCTAAGTTGGGTGAAATCCCTCTCACATATTGATTTTTTTAATCCATTATAAACATGGGGGGTAATTATTAATTCATTATATATTAAATATTAAAAAAAATTAGTTTGTCAGAGGGATTTCACCCAATTTGGATGCATAACAGCACCACTTTCACTTTTCCCATACATACATACATATATATATATTATATAGGGGTGGGTTATTGTGAAAGACTTAACAAAAAGTACAACATTCTTCTTTTTACTCCGGCCACCTTCATCTCTGGTGACCGCCACACCTCCTCCTTCTTCCAACGAACAACCACCTCCGACGACATCTCCGGCGACTTTTTAGCGAGAATCAGGTTCGTTTTTAGGTGGATACGGTACGGGCCAGTGACCCTCATCCGTTGTAAACTGACCGTTAAGGGACGTATATTGGAACCATATGGATTTAATGGGCGACAATACAAGATATGGTGACGGTTTGATACGGTATGAGCGAAGCCCTTGCTGCCAACGCCGATGTCGTAGTTGGGGTGGTCGGAGATGATGGTGGTGGCGGTGGTTGTCTCAACGGAGAAGAAGGAGGTGGTGACTGGCGGCGGCAGTCTCGTCGAAGAAGAAGCAGGATGCTGGCCGGAGAAGGAGGAAGGAGGAAGAGGAAGGAAGATCTCAGCCTTAGAGATTTTTGACCGGAGGGCTAGAGAGTGTTCCCTAGTACTTTTTTTCCCTATGTACTAAAATTAACAATACTACTTTCCTTTTACATCAATTATTTTTACATTAATAATCGCACCATTATTCCCACCACCAACACCGTTATCGCTTCCACCGCTGCCACCACCATCACATCACTGCATCGCGTGGGTTTATAGCTATCATTCAACAATATTGATACTTCGTGATACACATTAAACGACCACTTTAAAGAATGCTATGATATATTTCAATAGTAGTTGCGAAATCATGATCGATACTATTAGGTTCACAAACATTAGTGTTTTTTTTTTCTCTTAAATTAACACATTTTTTAAAAATCATATCTTTGAAAAATTTATACTATGAAAATAATAATAGTTAATTATAACAATAATAATATAGGCTTAGATGTTGTAGTTAAGGTGCGTAAATTAATTAGTTCTTTACCTATCATATAATTCTTTTTATACACTTTAACTAAAACCCTATTTATCATCAGTTTTCTTTTCTTTTTTTTTTTTTATGAAATCGAATAATTATAACTCAAAATGATGATATATACAAAGAAATTTATTAAAAGGAAAAAACTACCATTACAGTTAGTTAAATAACTATCTTTTTATTATGATGATATAAATCATGATTTTGATAATAAGAAAATTATGTACATATTACAAAGGCAGCAGTGAGGAATCTTGGAAAATGGGCAAAAGCCCAATACAGCAATATCACGTGAGTGAAAAAGGGCAATGCCGCTTGTAAAGCTCTTTTGTCGGGTGCGCGATCATGACAAGACTCGAAGAAAAAGCCCCTGTTTTCGCAAGGAAGGCGTAGTAAAGCCTTATGCTTAAGCATGCAAGTACGCCTAGTAACATAAGTGATAATATGATTCAAAAATAACACAAATTGGTTTGGGCAATAAACCCAACACATTATATGCAAATTTAATTCAAATACTAATATTTGACCATTAAAGCTTTTATTTATGTTTCGCTCTAAATTTAATTTTTGGGAAAAGATTCTTTTAAGTTAAAAAACTTTAACATTTGAATGAAAATTAAAAGTCAAAATATAAAGATAATCTATGGATCAAAATTACCCCTGATGTCATGTTAAGGTAACTTGAAGAATTCCGCTCATGACTAATGTCAGGGATATATTTTGAACTTTATTACTCCTTCCGTCCCATATTAAATGTCTAATTTTGACTTGTCAAGTCTTCTGCTTACAATTTCGACCATAAATATATTTGTTTGTGTTATATAATATATCAATGAAAAATATAATGAAAACTCAATCTGTCCATATATTTTATATGAAGTGTTATATAATATAAACAAATATTTATAGTGTCAAAGTTTAAAGCAAAAAACTTGAAAAGTCAAAATTGAACATTTAATATGAGACGGAGAAAATATAAAATAGGTCGAGTGATTAGTCTATTATTTTTCTTATACGGGAAGTAATTTAATTATTTTAAATTTAAATAATCTTGAATAAAGCTAATAAAGGAGAATGAAGTCATCAAACGCATCCAAGGGTTATAATCCAACATTATTTTTCATCTGGTGGTTATTATCAGGGTATCTACGTCATCGATACATATAAGTCCATGCATATAGGGTGACAATCAAATGAGAACCAAATTAAAATCAGAACAAATAAGAACACTTAAAAACTTCACTTTGATGCATTAAAAGGCTATAAAACTGACATAGTGCTTAACTAATTATCATTATTTAAGTGTTTAACAACACATTGATCCGTTAAAATCGAAAAAATCACACTTTTTGTTGGATGCAACATTTTGATCAATATGCATCCAAGATGGATACACAAAACAAAAAATGTGATTTTTTCGATTTTGACGGATCAATGGGTTGTTAAACACTTAAATAATGATAATTAGTTAAGCACTATGTTAGTTTTATGGACTTTTAATGCATCAAAATGTTGTTTTTGAGTGTTCTCACCGTTCTTATTTTAAAAGTGATCTTACCAGAGTGTTACCCCATGCATACACATATATTTAGACGCTATATATACACCAATTCCCCTTTGTCACACAAATGGCACCTTCAAAAATCTCAGCCGTTTTCTTCCTCCTTCTAACCAGGGCCGTCCTAACCACCGCCATTCCGCAACAAGAATACAACTCCTTAATCTCCGCTCTCCGTTCCCGTAGATACCACCTCTTCGCCGACGCTATCTCAACCACAGATATCCAATCCGAAATCCTTTCCGCTCAAAACTTAACAATATTCGTTCCGAAAGATAAAAAGCTATATTCTTCTATATCGGTTCCTGATTACCTAAATATAATCAGGTATCATATAGTTCCAAATCATCGGTTCACATTTTATGATATCTGTGAACTTGGTTTTGGGTTCAGTAATTTTCCAACACTTTTCCGTGGTGAGGATATTGAACTGATTACTTTTCAAGGACAATTTACATATATATCTCATTTTAAAGACATAATTATATATATATATATATATATCAAACGTGCAAGTTTTTAATGCATAAATATAATGTTTTTAAAACAATGAGATATATATGTAAATCTCCCAATTTTCTTCCGAATTGGAATATTCTGGTTTTTGTTCCGGATTTGTATTCTGATAAGAATGTTGTTGTTCACGGATTAGAAGATATGATTGATTTACCTATCAGTCCGGATATGTGGATGCGATGAGATGCAACCGCGGAGTAGTTGTTGATCATGAAGAGCTGGGGTATTTTGATGACTACTTTCCTAAACTTAACGTGACGCCACCTTTTGGTAAAACTGAAATTGAACCTGCCGCTGAAGCTCACGCGCGTTAATTAGAATTTTCTATAGTTGCGGGAATTAAAACCGCTGCATCTCAGGAACATTATTAGAATTTTCATTGGTTTCTTTGTAAGGCGATTTATTATAGCCTACTAATCTATTTTCTTTTTTTTCCTTTAACGTTCAATGGTAATAGTCAGGGCCGGCCCCGAAGATTTATAGGTGTTGGTCGAGCGTCAAAAAAGGCCCCATAGGCTAAGCGCAACAAATTATGTCTATATATATATTTTTTAAACAACGGGTTCATATTATATGAACTAATCTTTAAAAACGACGATAAATGATATATCAATAAACATAACAAAAGTTATTCTTTAACAAAGTAAAAAAAAATGCAAAATCATAAAATAAAAGTTTGCAATTAATCGTGATCTACATAAAATAAAAACAAAGAGAAAAGTATCACCTGCAAATTAAAAGAAAGGTGGAGGAGACAAGAACAATTTGTGATCACAGTGATAGAATGAGAGCACCGCTTGACTTCGATTATTATGACTGCTTTGGCTTTTTTTCCCTTTATAAGACGGTAAAAGTTTTAATTTTATATTATATATATAGGGGTTATGTGTATTGTAAAACAAATATTAAAGTAAAACAAATAAGACAATATCTTGACCTTTAGATCATGATTAAACTGATGTACGAAGATTCACGAAGCAATTGATGCACGATAATTTTCATTATCCACGGTGATTTTGAATGAAGAGAAACATATTGTTTTATCTGTTTTACTTTAATACTTTTTTTTATTCTACCTAATACCTATATATATAACATTAAAAAAAAACCAGGCCCTGTAAAAAAACGGGTCTTGGCCCATCGCCCACTTTGTCTACCCTTAAGACCGCCCTGGTCTGATAACCTTGTTATGGCCCCTACCCCCTCGCACCAAGAAACCACTTTCTAAAAACTAAAAATAACTAATATTGATATAGATTATAATTTTACTAATCTAACTATTTAACGAAATACAACAATTTTAAATTATCTATATTATCTATATAAACAAACTCCACCCTCTTAAAATTTAACACTCTACCTTTAAAATCTCTAATTTATTCTTTTATTCTATACTACCATCAAACACTTTATCCCTGAAATTCCAAAAAAATCCTTAAAAAAAAACCTTACGCGTGTCCATTCCTTCCCTGCAGTTACTCACATAGTATACCAAAAAAAAACACACACGCGTTAGTGAATTTAATAATCAATCAACATAAAAAATGCACACTCTAAAACAACAACGGCGGTTTGCACTTTCAGCCGGACTAATTAAAAAACACTTGAGTTGAATCAATACAATCATGTAATAACACGGTACCAATACTTAACCAGCGTTTTTTTCTTATGCCCCGCCGCATCGCGTGGGTAGAAGGCTAGTGTTTTTAAGAATGTACTGAATTGATTGAGAAACTCTTCATGTACCAACGGAGACAGAACTCTAAAGACCATCTCCAGCAATATAAATAAAGGCAAAACTCAAAAAATAATGTTTTGCATTATGCATCTAAAGTAAACTATGCTCTTATATTGTTATAATCTATGTAATGAGTAACTTTCACTAATTTCTTGGCACTGGAGATAATCTGCATATTGGAAAATATAATGATTAATCCATAATCTTATTCCTATTTGCCTTTGTGTTACTGACGAATAACTCTTAAAACTACACACGATGTTTGTGAGTATCAAAGTTGAACCAAATGATTAATATCATATGGAGAAGCATCCATATGTGACAGGGCGAAATATGACGTTACTGCGATGATATTGTTGGCGAATTCTGTAGGATGAAAACCGTCATAGTAAACAGACAATGCGCGAATATGGCGAGTAGTTGTAGTGTGGTCACATTGCCAATCAGCCCCCACTTCACAACAAGGAATATTTGCAAACGGCACAGCTGAAATGATTTCAGATATTAATAAGATTGCAGTTTTTCAGTGTTATGTTAACTAGTAGCATCATTCAGTGTAAACAATTACTTATATATATGTAATTATTTTCAAATAATATTCTTGATTACCTTTTTGTAGTCTTGAAATGTGTGAAACGTTGATGAAGGTGAACTTCGCATCGTGGTTATGATGGTTTAGCTCATCCACAAGAGGCTTAAGATTGTCGTTAAAATACTTAACCACGTCGTTGATTGACTCAACGCAACGCTTTCCATCTGTGCCAAAGACGGATATCTCAGCTGGGGCGCATCCTAATTTGGCTAGACCAAATACAACAATCTTCCGACCACCCAAGTTGTACAAATTCTGTCATATGTCAATATAAGTCATTCCAGTGAAGAAAATAATAAATTTGTAAACAAACATGCATGTAAATAGGAACACAAAACAAATGCTATGCACACCTTAAGTTGATTAGAGTATTGTTGTATGAGGCTTGCTGCGTATTGTTGTGGTGTATACTTACTGCTCGTGGTGTAAATGGTAGGTAGTAGGTAGTTGTTGATGTAATCGTTGCTTCCGATATTGACAACATATATGCACTTGCCAAGGTACTCATTGGTGAATGTCGTGTTTCGATGCAAGGAAAAAAGCCTCGAAACTACTGTCTTGTGATTACACAATTGTCTGTCCAAGCTAATTCTATCACCCTAGCTTGGGCAAATATACAATTGACTTAATCAGCATTGTCATCGGTTCTAAGTTCCAAGTTAGGTTGACATTAAATTCATTTTAAATTGAAAATAAAAATGGTAATGGGGGGACCCTTGCCAGGTACCACAAATGGATACCAATGGCGAAGCTTGAAAAGTTTCAGTGGGTGGTCGGGATCTAAATTTTTTTTCCCTAAGGCTATTTTTCGGGTAAATGGGGGGTCGAAACCGAGTATATCAAAATTTCTCTACACGAAAACAATATGCCCCTATATCGCAAAAAACAATTCGGAGGGTCGGGCGCCCCTCCCTGCCCCTTAATAGCTTCGCCCTTGATGGATACGCGTCGATCGACTCACCCCATATGAGCCATGTTAACTTAATTTAATCAATCAAAGGCGGGTACGTATGATTACCAGATGGCTTCCAGTTTCACATCGAATTCCAGCTCCACCACTGGCATAGTTTACACCTCGGATCATCTGTCCATCGTTAGTTACACTGGCGTATGATGGAATGAACTCATCAAAGCCTAGTATTTCACCTGCATACATCGACCACGGCATTTAAACTTAGAAAGTTTTGTTTTTCATTTATGTTATTAGCTTTTAGAGATTAGTTTCTTGGAATGTAACTATCTTTGACCAAATGTCTATAGTAGGAAATAACTAAAGTTGTGTGTATTGTGTGTAAGCAACTCGAAAAAATGTTTATTGTATTTAAGAAAACATATGTGGCAACCATCTACAGGTTCCACTTGTCAGATTTTAATCGGTTGAAACAAAATTCTTATATACAATAAACATTTTTTCGAGTTGCTTAAATACAATACACACAACTTTAGTTATTTCCTACTATAGACATTTGTTCAAAGTTTCTTACATTCCCGGAAACTAATCCCTAGCTTTTATATCATGAACTAATTATAACAGTACAGGATTAGACAAGGCCAAAAAATAAAGGTTTGCTATAATATTAGCTCATTAATTAACTACTGAATCAAAATCCTTTAAGAGTAAATGCATCATCAACACAATAAAATGTTGTTATCGCGATGTAATCTTAAATATATTATATAAGAAGAAAGATTGACCGATCATATCTGCCATGGTTCGACCATTAGTGAATCTTCCTGTAACACCTTTTGGAAAATCTATCCCGTAAGGCAGGTAGTTGGCTTTAGCCAGAGTCGCGAGGTTATTGTTGTTTCCGCTGTCGACTAATGAGTCTCCAAATATGAAGTAACATGGTACTTGTGGTTTGCCTATGACTACCAAAATTCCAAATTGCAGTAACACTAGAAACATATGACAATTCCCCATGATATGACAAATATTGTTTGTTAGGGGAACATTTTCAATGCAAAATGCATGGAACATAAAGAGGGAGAGAAGAAGTAGGCAAGTCAGTTAAGTAAAATATTTAGGAGTATGGTATTTGTGCATTGAAATCTTTTGCACTTTGAGGAAATTTGTAATTATGTCTAAGAAGTTGAGTATATATTTAAATCTTCCTTATAAGAGCAAAATCCGGATTAAGGCTTATCAATTATGTAGAAAGTTATGAAGTAGTTATACAGAGTAATACCAGTAGATACCTTCACTTATATGGTACCAAACATAAGACAAAAAGTTGAGGATTTATGTTGGGTTAGAGAGTTTTTTTCACTCATGGTGAATTTTCTTCTGTAAATGGTCTTCGGGTCCTGCACTCTCAATATGATCGAATGGGTCATTGACCCGTAAGTAATCTAATTTGTTAATACTGTTTATTTTTACATTCTTAAACCTTAAATCTACTTTTTAATTCTATACACATAGATAATTAATCCTATTTTTGTCTATTCGATTCTATAAATGCCTATATAATTACGAGTATTAAATTAACCCAACAATTTACAATACTTAATAACATGTTATGAACTTATGATTGAAATAAAATCGACCAGTACTATCATATGAATCCACCGTAAACCATCGATTGGTTTCTGCCATTTTGAACTTAAGATGGAACTTTTATCAGTGTAGTCCATTCTATGCTCATAGTTCTGTGGAACAATGATGTTCACATCATGTCGTCTTGTTCAATGATAAAGTCGTCAAATGCTTTATATCATGAGGGTATGTATCAGTAGGTAGAAGTGCTTTATACGCTCTTGCTGCCATGGCAATATTAGAAACTTCTGCAGGATGAAGAGCATCAAAAAATATTGACAGTGCCCGAATTGCACAAGGATCTGAGTTAGGAGCGCATGGCCAATCTCCACCTAGTTTACAACAAGGAGGTGTTCGCATTCCGACTTCTGAAAAATCAACACACATAATCTTACAACACTAATTGGACCAATTTTGATGAATTTATTTTTAAATTTTTTAAAATGGGAAGTTTTTTAAGCCACATTCATGGCATGCTTTAGACCGCATATGCACCCCCAAATGCTTCCAAACCTTCGCTCAAAGTTGGCTCGTCCGCTTGAATGCACCTCTGGTTAATTCACACCTTTTTTTTTTTTTATAGTGCAAAAAAATTGAATCAAGTTATGTGATACGGCTTAAAAAACTTCATATTCTTTCCATTTTAAGAAAAAGTTTATGTGTACATATGTATGCGAACTACATCATTTTCTTAAAGAAAAAGTGAATGTCACGACCGATATTAATATTTTACCTCCTTGTGGATATAGAATTCCTGAAGTGTTGATGTAAGTGAATCTTGCATCTGCTATATTATTGTTGAGCTTATCAACAAGAGGTTTAAACATAGCATTGAATAAATTAACAGCATCATTTACCGACTCCACACATTGTTTCCCATTCGTCCCAAACTTGTTTACCATATATGGTGTGCATCCCATCTGAGTCAGGCCAAACAAAGCCACTTTCCTACCTCCCAACTTATACAGACTCTGTTGCACATCCAATTTTGTTAGAAACGTGGCTAATTAAGATTTTATATCGAAATTAGATGGAAAAACATGGAACAAAAAAATCACAAAGTAAATGGGTACGGTTCGATTTCAAAAAAAAAAAAAAAATTATAATGCATACATGAAAACAAGAGTCGGTTTTCTTTTGTGATGATATTAGGTCGTCATCACTAAAGAATCACTAAATGACAAAAAAAAAAGTTACTTTTTGACTATTAAAGTCAAATATATCTCAGCAATGACAGTGTCATAATTAAACCTCTTTTTTTTTTTTAAATTTATTTATTGCCAAAAAATAAAAAAACTTTTAGTTTCCGTTCTGATGACGAATAATGTCGTCACATGATTGTCTACATACCTTAGGAGCCGAAGACTTTAGCGACAACCCATGTTGTCAACAAATGTCTTTGCCATACGTCTCCAGCTAGCGACAACATATGGGGCAAACAGCTATACATTTCTTGTAGTGATATACAAAAGTCAATAATCGAGCAAAGATATAAGTAATAAGAGGTGTACGTACCATGAGTTGTTGAGAGTATTCTTTCATAAGAACTTTTGCAAATTGATCTTCAGTATAGACATGTCTCGACTTGTAATGTTCAGGCATGAAGTAGTTGTTAATGTAATCGTTGCTTCCGATATTCACTAGATATATGCATTCTTTAAGAAATGTCGTGTTCTTGTAAATGGTTGCAATGCGTGAAATTGTTGAATTGTGATTATTCAACTGTATATCTAAACTGAGCCGGCCACCCTGCGATCAAATAGAACACAAAATACTTTTGCTAAAATTCCAAGGCTTTCTTTAATAGTAGTTCAATATATTGTACTCCTAACAAAGGATCCGTCATGGGGCTTACATTATGACTACCTGTTTCCTTTCTAATGCCACAACCACCACTGGCATAGTTTACTCCTTTGCTGATCTGTTTGTCAGTTGCGGTAGCATATGGCGGAATGAACTCATCAAAGCCTAGATATTCACCTGAAGTCAAACAATACATTTATTTATTTATTTATTTTGAACGGCAAACTATCCTAATTCTACTTCTAAACTACTCCGAATGCCTAGGATTATATCCAGGTTTTTTAAATACACCCCCACCCCTACGATTGTGGATACTGCATGGGTCTCAAACCCAGGTGGATGAACTCAAGACACCGATATCATATCAATGAGCCACCAATCCCCATTTATTTTAACTGCACAAATACGATTATATACTCTCGTTTTACTGTTTCACTCACTTGTAAATGAAAGACCTGTATTCATTTTCGTGCTAATTGAATGTGAAAAGGTGGCATACTCCTCGCAAGCAATAAACAAAAAGGATAGAGTTTTAAAAGTCTTGATAGATTTTTCAAAACATCCTTTCAACAACAAGAGCATGATGTATACGATCAGAATTCGTGATATGAGGAATGTGAATTTGTAGATTACACATGTCAATTGTTGTACTAGTATAATTAGGAAAATTAGTAGGACCATATTTAAGAGTTTAAAAATTATTTTCCAAGTTTTAAAAAGAGAAATTCAAGACCGCGGATCATGGAAAGGAAACCAAGATTTTGCAACTCCGCATACATAATGTTAAATCAAGCATATGGTTAATTACGACACTTGTAAATGCCTCGATGGTTAGTGTATAATGTAGGTGTATCTGATACATACATCGCTATGTGCTTATGTGCCTACTTTGCCTTGAAATAAACTTTTTTTGTACAATAAAAACTATCAAACAAAATGCAAGAGTAAAAGGAAGAGACCAATAAGATCTGCTGTAGTTCGACCATTGCAAAACCTTCCAGTAGGGCCTTTTGTAAAGTCGATCCCATAAGGGGGATAGTTGGCTTTCCATCCTGAGTCAAGCGGATTGTTATTGCCGCAATCGACCAATGAGTCTCCAAATATGAAATAACATGGGACTTGTGGGTCATCGGAGTATGTAACTATCACAGAATTCAATAAGACTACAACGATATGAAGTGAGGGTAGACGACCCATTAAACGATTCATGTTTGGTGACTACAAGAAGTTGTTTCGTTTTGAATGCAAAAAACATACTACTTAAAGGGATTACGAGAGGTGGACAAATCAGTTAGGCAAACTAATAGAAATTTGGTGAAAAGGTGTTACTTTTCAATCAATTTACCATTACTTAAGTTGGGTTTTCTAACCATGATTATATAGAGCTGCAATTGACTTGTAGCCGGATTCTAGTGTTGGTAAGGGTTGAATAATTGTATACTTAGCAAATTGAATTAAATTTAGCGACTCACAGACTATTTAACCGGATACAATTAGAATTGAGAAGTTTTTGGTTTTTGGGTGTATATGTTTTAGAGAAAAGAACTAGAGAAGAGAGTTGATACAGGCAACCCGTGACCCGAATATCTTCTATTTTAATAAATTATCTTTTATTTTTAAAAGTTATCTTTTTATTTATTATGATAAGTATGATTTGATTTTTTTCCTATTTTAGGGGTGTTAGCATTAATATAAATAATGATATTGGTTATTGTAAAATGGAGTTGAATATTTTGAGTATATAAGAAAATTGACTTTTGTCAAGAAACCATGATGGTTTTCAATAATTTGATCATCTAATATTCGATCTTGAGCCATTTGATTGCGTGCGATACTGCATCAAGAGTAACAAGAATGAAGAAGACAAGATTGATTATAATTTTGACCCTAGCCAGGGACTCTACCCCAGTGACGGATCTTGAAAGTCTTAGTTGTGGGGGCTTGAATTTTTATTTTTAATTTTATTTTTTTCCATCGTTATATTCCGGGATGTAATTCACTAATTCGAGTCTGGTCAAACAAAAATAATACTAATAATCAAGTTTTTCATTCAAATTACCAATACATAGTTTTTAACCAACAAAAACTACAAATACTCAAAAAAAAGGAGGAAAACCAGGCCTAAAAATAAAGATTTATTAATCTGCTAAGTGAATTATCGGCTATAAAAACTAAAAAGGTAAATTTTATTGGACTATTAAGTTTATTAAACTTATCAACATAAATTTAAATATAATCCTTAGGGGCTGATTTAATAAAAATAATTTTTTTGGACGAAACTCAAAAGTAAGAAAACGGCGATGTCCGGGCCCCACCGGTCCCTATGAAGAACCGCCCCTGTCTACCCCTTGGAACCCGTCAGGGGCTGCCGCCCTTTGGACCGCAAACGCGTTACCCCCGGACCCGTCCCTTAGGACTTCAACCCTATAGTCATAATAAATTGAGATAGGTGTGCATTTTGCACCTTCAAGCCTATATGCAATACACTAAAATATCTAACGATTTTATGTTTTATACACATTTTTAGTTCTCGTGCCCATCAACTAAACATCATTTCTTACTTTCTTCCACATTCTTTTATACGCAACTTATAAACCCAAACACACCCAAGATCTCTTATTTCATTTTTTGGATCTTTGTTGATATCAAATTCAAAAGGATGTAGTGTAATATATATGACATTGACTTTTAATTTTCTATTAACTTGTCCAATTGAATGATGAATTATAAGATGAACATCCATTTTTATCGGATCCAAAGGGACCAAAGGTAACTTGGATCAAAAGGAGTGACTGGAAATCCATAAGTATGGTATACGTGTCATTTTGGCCCGCTGGCTTGGCCTTATTGGGCTGATAAGTTCCTTAGCAACAAATAATCTATTTGGGCTGCTCTATTTAGGTATTCCACATGTATACGTACGAATATCAGGATCAGCCATAGATCATCTAACCATGTTCATACTTCATACGAGTATTAATTTGACCAGACTTGCTTTGGCAAACCGCAACCAGAGCTTCGATCGGCCTTTGATGCTGTTTATATTTTATGTAAAATGTAAATGTGTTTATGCACTTGCTTGATCTTATTGACGAAGTAACACTTTGATAAGCATGGTAGCAATATTTTCTGTCAGTGTATTTTATCAATTGAATGCTAAAGTAGAGCCAATGACCCACAACCGGATATCACTTGAAACGACTCAACTTAATTTTGACTCAAAAATATGAAAAAGAGAAGAAATTAAAAATAATTTAGTTAAATCATATTTAGAAATAAAAAATGGACAAATTTTCGCCAAAAATCAAAGATATCAAATTTGAAAAACAAAAATTGGAATCATCTTAATATGTTAATATAGGACTACCGTACAAGTTTCAACTCTCGGAAAGGTCAACCAAAGTTACGACAAATTTGAAATAGTCAGAGGGTTTGACGGCCAATGCTCAGTTTCTATTTTCGATGTCCAAATTTGACTATTTAAGGTTTTTTTTTCCCCAACTATATATGACCTTGAAGATTTTTGTTATATAGCTTTTGATAAATATATAGATATATATATATATGTGTGTGTGTGAATACATTGAGTTTTAAAAGTATTTTAATTTAATATAAATTTCACTAACTTTTATATAATTCAAAATAAAAATATTTTTGGTTAAAGTTATACCGAAAGTACTTTAAAATTTAAGCTAAGACAGTTTAAAATGGAAGGGAGAGAGTATATCATAACAATAAGCATCCGTGGATAAGAACATATGATTGTTGCAATGATCATTTTTGATATTTCGATTTTCGGCTAGATGGAAACCGTCGAAAAAAATGAAAATTTTCGAACACGATAGTTCCGCATACATATATTGCCACTCATTCCTTAGGTCACAACAAGGTTCATATGAAAATGGAAATTCCGAAAACAATCATGATTAAACATTAAATGAATATAGAATGCCAATTAAATTGCAAGACACTGGATTTTGAAATAGTGTGATGTTCGCTAAAACAATAAGGTGAACAAAAGATTGTACAACAGGATAATAAGATGAACAAAATCTTTAAACACTATAAATTATAACAACGTACGTGCAGAGCTATGGGTCAATACCCAAACGTAGGGTGCTTTGAAATAAATTTACCACTAGATATGTATTCTTGCTTACCAAAGATGGGGATGTATGTTGACTTGAACAAGTCAACCAAGAGCGGCAATTGTAGAGTAACAATAACTGCAATTGGCATACACGTTAACCCACCTATTGGTGCCAGCATCCATGGTCTTTGATCACAAAAGACTAGAAACAAAATTGCACTAAATGCTACCATCATGGAAGCTGTAGAGAGGAATAACGCGCAAAGACCAATAATCAACCGTCTGGGTAAACTGACCAAGAAATCCATTTCCGCAAAACGTGTAGTAAGGATTGATAAGAACACTAACAGTGCGCTAGCAGCTGAAAATAGTGAGATTGCATCACATACTGCAAAGATAATGAATGCGATTTCTTTCCTAAATAAAGGAATGCCTGTTTCTTGAACGTTCCCACCGGGTACGGTAATAGCTGCTGCAAATACAATTGTTACAATCAATGCAGCGGTTATGCTGCATGATTCTGAAGTTGTTTTCATCCATTGTTCCCCTTCCTTCACCAATGCCGCGTGCTGATTAGAAAACACCATTTGTGGTGTCTCCATATTGGCGTTATAGCTCACAAGATCTTTCGGTAACATGAGCTTCTCCACTTCCTGTTAATTTTGATTTGTTATTTATGTAACTCAAGAGCAAAATAGCATGATAAAATCATTTTTTATTTCTACTTTACCTGGAACCATTGAAGCTCTCGTTGTAGTTGCAATGCTGCACCTGTAGTATGACTAAGTATATGTTGAGGTGCCAACTTCCCGACCATATGTAAGATGTTGTTTTCATCGTTATCTTCATATCTTCTATATTCATCCATTCTAACATTCAAGTGATAGATAAGGTTGTAGATTTTGTCAGCACGATTTGATGCTGCTAACTTAATAAATGAATACTCTCTACCTCGTAGCAAACCCGGTGACCTAGATAGAATCTCATCAACAACCTCGTAAGCATCTTGACGTATTGCCTCCAGACAGGGTTGATGGTAACAGGGATGATCATAATTAAAAGGACCTAACTTATCGATATGATTACATATTATATTCATAAATTCTTTCGCTTCTTGGTATCTCTTTCTCTTCACATCTATACGCTTAATTGGCATTACTGAAAATTTGACGAACAGTTGGTGAAATTAGAAGTGCACAAAGTCTTGGCCCAACCTGGAGTTCTAAATATATAGTTTCAGAAATAGACCTCCGGTCTCTAGTTGTACAGGCCAATAGTTGGTCAGGCCAACCGAACGCTGAAATTTTTATTTTTTTTCCAGAAGTGCCTTAAGCCCAAAGTAGATGTTTTTTTCAAAATTATACTGGTTCCTAATTAACAAAAGGTAATTCTTATTCCTACTGGTTTCATCAATTCATGGTTTTAAAAAAAAAAGTCATAAAATGCATCGCTATACGTTGCTGTACAAGAAACACGCACATCAAACATTCAAAATTCAACACGTATACGCAACATGCTATTTAATGACCTTCAAAAACTTTCAAATGTTGTTCCAAAATGGTCGTAACTCTTTCACTCGATATACTTTCTACACTTTTCTACAACTTTTTTATTTTCAATTTTTTTGTTTGTGTATGTATAGACATGTCTAAAACTTTTATTTTCGAATTTAAATTAGTAAATGATTATACCTAGACAATAATGAAGATAAGGGCGGAGCCTGTCAGATATATTACCCTATCATCGATCACACCCTATGACCAATCACCTTTTATGACCTATTGCACCCCGACCAGCTACCCTTTATTAATACACCTAAGGGTGGAGCGCGCTTTGAATCAAAGTTTACGGTGATGATGTTATTGCTAACTTGTACATGTGTAAACGAACTTATTTTATTTAGATATCTTACCTTCACGTGTGTACGGTATACAACTTGCATACATTAATACCACCAAAATATTTAAGATTAAAATGTCATCAAAAATATATCGAGTCACCTTTTTAATGATAGAAGACGGTATTTTAAGACAACCTATAGAAATGTATTGATTTCATCTATTGATAAACGAATGCCATGAAAAATTTTAAATAGGTTAGAAGAAATTTTATGATTATAGGAGATGATTGTGTGGACCAAAATGGTTTTCAGGTTCTCTAATTATTTAAGGGTCCTTAAATAAGTCACCCCTTGTTATACAACCCAATCTATATTTATTTATACTATATTGGCACATGCGCAATGCGACGGTAGTGACCGTGACAACAGAGTTGGTAACAAGCGGCAGGGCGTTAGTGATGTGGTTATATGCAAAAGTAATTAATGTTAAAAGGAATGATACCATTATGTTAAAAATTAAGGGATGAATATTGTAAGACCATCTTTAACCAATCACACTGAAACTCAATGTATTGGCGCCAAAGTCAGCATTACACTAACTTACCAAACTGAACCACTTTTACTATTAACCCCTACACTGAAATCTCAGTTTATTGGTGAACATTCATCAGTTAAATTAATATTAAAACCCACCTAAAGAAACATTATAAAAAATACATGATATTAAATTGAAACTTAATACATAAAGTTAAAAAATCTTGTGAAAACTCAAAATGATACTTATAAACCAGTTTGTAATTATTATAAAACTATACGGGTATAAGATAAAAATAATTAAATAGTAACACAACAAGACAAAAAGTAAATGAGGTTATCTCTTTTTCTTAGGAAAATATAGTCAACCGGAAAAAATAAAATCAAAATTTTTTTTGTTCGCCGGAGAAACAACATACAAATGCACAATTTAATTAATAAGAAGTTCATAATAAATCAACACCAATATGTCCAAATAAAATCAAAATTTTTCTTTTTTTTGTTTTGTGGAAAAAAAACTTTCATTTAATTCATTGTATGTAATTAACTTGTAAAATTAAACTAATCGTGTAAGCAATGGACTACATACTGATGTGGCGATGGTGTCACGTTAGCATTCAACCGATATTATACGATTTGTTCAGTTTTACAAGTTAATTACATATAATAAACCGAATGAAAGTTTTTTTTCCCAAACAATAGAAAAAAATATACAAGTTACATACCTATCAAAATACTTAACCCATTAATATTTTAGTATACATGTAACATAATCTTGATTTTGGTTAACATAAAAAAATTATATACTGTATATAAAAATCTGTGTGATCAACAATGAAGTCACTTTCCTCGGTCTCTCTGTCTATTTTGCTTGTACATTTATTTTTGTTTTATAAATAACGTGTTGTGTAGTTACCAGACTCCCTGTTTAGTTTAAGGTTGTTTTTTTTTTTTTATATCATTATTATTTTATTTACTTTTTTATTTTAGAATGGCGTGTTAGTTTGTTAGTGGTTTGAAATCTAGCAGTGAAATCCAAACGGGCAATATGCTAGCGGTTGAAACCCGAAGAGGTAAATGCCCGAGACCATGGAGAATTGAGATTCGATCCCATGTTTCCCAGCCAACATCGATCCCCTCTCTTGAAACCTCCAAAGAGAGTCCCCGGTGGCCACTTGATCTAACACCAAATGGTTAAATTCATTATTTTAAGCGGGTATCATTTTAGTCTTTTACATTTTAATCACTAAATCTTTTAGCTTTTTTTTACCATCAAAGTTTTATGTTTGAGGATTCATGCTATTACAGTTTTAATATTATTTTTTTTAGCATCAAAGTTTTAATTTCTTATTTTTATTTTCTAAGAAAGTTTACGATTTTGCACTTTGCCACTGAAGTTTTTATTTTAAAATTTATATTTGTATTTTTTTTTCTTGTCCAATGGTTGGTATGTCAAAATTCATGAATCGCAAGTCTATCTCCGCATGTTATCTCCGGCCAATGGCCGAATATAGCGTTAGTTGTAAATTGAAAAAAATCAACAAAGTTACAAAGCAACTAATCTTATCCTAACTGTATTTATATAATTCTTATTTGAGTAATTTTCCTCCATAATATATATATATATATATATTCAAGGGTATAATTACTAGATCATCAACGACAAAGATTGATTTTTTTTACCACATAGTACAACTTTAATAATGCAATGTATAAGTCAGTAAAGCATATGTGTGATAAATTAATCAACTATTATGATACTAATATCACTTCCTCAGATTAAATAACCTGTGAAAAACTAGGCTTGGGTGTAGGCATAGGCGGGTCATACTTGTTTGGGCCTTAAAAGGCGAGTACTTTATCTAGGGACAGAATGACAGTTATGAGCAGATTAAATAAAGGATGAGGATCCCTAAAGTTGATTATAACTTTACTAGTGATCGAAGTTGGTTGAATCATGACCATTGGATCAAAATTAAAGGTCAAGATTCAAAACTTATATTTGAATCTTGACCTTTGATTTTAATCCAATGGACAAGATTTTCAATTTTATTGGTAAAGTTGGTTTGAACTTTAAGGGATCTCAATCCTTAATTAAATTGGTAATCAATCTCTTACGTACCTGACATTGTTAAAACCTTCCAAAGGAGGAAATACAACATAAAGAAGGGGTATAGAATCACTAGAATGAGGAGACGAATCAACTGATATAGTGGATAAAGTACAGCAACCGGGACTACTGCGCATTATGAAAAAAGCTAAATAAATTAGATGCTAATTACTGTAATTAATATCCAACTTTTTGCATTTTTATTATCAGTAGCCTCACCAAGTAATATCATGACAGTTTCTTGCAACCACCATATGGCCTCCTTCAAAGTTCTCATTGTCCATAAGCCATTGTCATCCCATAAAGCGTACAAAACTCCAGGTGCATTATAAAGAGAAGAACTTCTCTTTACAATTCTCCGATGGAAATTTTCTAAAGCTACAAGATAAATATCAGTTGGTAGAGCATATATGTCTGTCTAATCGTCTTATTACAAAGCAGCGTGGTTAGAGTCATTGGTAAACATTCACCATTGAATTATGGTGGTTTTTGTTTAATCAATCCATTAGGCCTCGAGTTTCCATGCGAATCTATGGTTGGTTTTTATATAGGCCCCCGACCTGATCATAAACTTCTGGATTCCCCGCTGAGTTATTATTAGGGTTAAGTAAAGTGGAATGTAACTAACTATCACGAAATATCTATAGTAGGAACGAACTAAGGTTTTGGACATTGTATGTTAACAACTTGATAAATTGTGCAAATCATGTAATATGACATACGTGGCAACCCATTTAAGCCGTCATGTGTAGGTTTCTTATTGGTCGGTTCATGATTTGAACATTTTTACTACACACAATATCCAATCTGATAGTTGGTTCCCACTGTAGACATTTGTAGCATAAAAATGGATATCTTCTAGCTAAAAGAATTTAATATATGTACTGGTAGATAGTATTAGGTAGGTACATACATGGACATATCAATGCTTCAACAAACCCAAGGTCACTCGGAAAGGTTCTAGCAATTGCCATCAAGAGCCGGTCATCTTTCATACCCACTTGAGGAAATATGTTGACCAATTTCGATGCTATATCTGCAAGATTACGTACAATGTCAAAATTAGAATTTCAATCAATAAAACTAGCTCATACCATCATTTGGGTTAACTGAATAACCCAGACCGTACTCACTCACCATATTGTTTTGTGGAAATAGCATCTTCAAGAATATCGAAATTAATATATCTACGAATTTCATCTTCATTACGATTTATGTCCTCATCGTGTTTCCCTTGCTCATCGTTAACAGCTTCCCACAAATATAAAAATGTATCGAGTTTTGTGAAGGTGTTAGCCCACTGTAATGGTGTCATGTTTGAATCATTCACACAAAATAACATACTTCTACATTTTTTAACCAAGAGTTGGGCAGCAAGTTTGTTGTTGCAGAATGCCGCCATGTGCAGAGCAGTATTTCTCGAACTATCAGTTACTAATTTGATTGTATTTTCATCGTCTATGAAGTCAAGCAACCTTTGGAGAAAGTTATTGCGTCCTTCTATCACAGCTATGTGAAGCATTGTAAGGCCTTCATGATTAGTAATTGCTTGTGTGGCAGCATCTTTGTTGTTTTTTAGAAGGCATTTTGCTTCCAACCATCGATCGCCAACAACAGCTTTGAGCAACTTCTTATTGCGGATGATGGAGTTATCTGGTGGTTTCTCTGTTTCCGTGGTGGCGGTTACTTCCACTTTTTCCGGAAAAATCAGATCCTGCACCCGCTTCTTAAGATCATCACCTGTCACAAATTTATAAAGCTAATTTCAATCTTTGTTGTTTAGATAGCTTAATTATCTGCTAATATCCCTTTTTAACATAGTCGGTTGGTGCAGGTTGCGCGAACAAAAGAGAAGCAGAAGGACCAAAAGTGTACAAGACTCATTACTGGACTCAAGGGACTGAATGTGTCAAGATAGAAAAAGGAAGGACCTGTATGGAGGATCTGCTGCCTATATATATTCGAATACTGTATACCTAGGGATCTTAACATTTCTTAGGCGTCTTCTGCGTTGTTACCATTGTGTCTCTCTCAAACTTATTTCGATGTAATCGTGTATGGCTTTAGGGTTTGTTCAATCAAAACTATTTTTGTATTAAACCTTTTATTTACTTATAAATAATCATATGACTATTTCAATGATTTGTCATCTTGTTATTGAATCATCTCATCTCGTATTATTCTTAAAATCTATTAAAGTTTTACTTAAATTTACAATCTTAAAAGAGTGTTTGGGTTTAATTACCTTGTGAAAGTACAAAACTATTACTCCGTTCGTCAATTCTAAAGGGAATTAAGACCCTTTTATTTTCTGGTATTGTGTTTTATATATATGAGAGAAACGATTTGTTAAAGAAGGTAAGAGAAGAGAAAGACATGTTTTCAATAATAACTGCACTCCATTACATACAAGGCTATATATAGTTAGCCATACATACATGGAATATGGTCCTACTAACTATCATCCTATACTGCCAAAACGTGGAGGACCATTTCTCCACTTAACTGCCATATTGTGACTTTGTCAAAGTAAAGTGCTAATTTTTTAGAATAAACAAACGTGTAGGAACTTACTAGTATACTAAACATACTGACTATTTATATCATATTAATATAAAGATACTAGACTCGTTTTAATTGCTAATGACACGACTTGACTAACAGGACCTATATAAAACTTAGACACTTTCCAACTTAAAGACTAGAACTAGACATACTCTAATTAAATAGAAACATAATTAAAGACCCATTAGTGTCAAGATTATCTAACATATATGTGTGATTTATGGGAAGTTTATGACAAGCTAATTAAATCTTCTATCTATTTTCTAATAAGAGCTAGCCCTTAGGGCTATCAATAACTTGCATAAATTGTACATTTATATCAAAAACTCGTCCTTTTAAGTTTAAATGATAAAATTAAAATTTTTTCTATACAAGATAATAACAACTCATAAGCTATCATCAATAAAACCTCAACTATTTAAAATCACTAGATGGATTTGTTCAAAAAAGATATTAATATTAGAACTACAAAAAGAAATAAATCAATCAATAGATATAACTAAACTTTAATATAATATAGGACTTAATATTTCGATATTAAAAATAAACTTTATACGATCTGTCATAAACTTTTAACTTTAATTATGTGTTTTGTATGTGATAAACTTTTAAATCTAAGTCATTGTACGTACCCAACCAGTCTAAAGTTTGTAAATTGGCAAAGTAGCATTGAACATCACAGCTTATATGGCTTTTACGTACACCCGTATACATACAATACAGGGATTTGAAACTCACTATGTAGCATGCATAGGATTGTTCGATACAATATAACAAATTATGTAAAATTATTTATATTATGAGATACTGAACTTTTGATATAACGATTAAGAAAATGTGTACACAAACTACTAATTAATAGACCATTAATTTTATTTGGATGAATATTGGAACAAAGTTTTATTTTATTTTCTTAAATCATAGTCTTAATATTAATATACATTAAATGACAACAGATCTAATAGCTTATTAACCAACCAGGAATTAAGTGATATGAGTATTATCTACTTTTTTATTTAAGTGTTAATTTTTGATTACAGATCCAAAGTCTAAACCCCCCAATGAATAACCTAGTAAGGTCGGTGCCAAAGCGAGTCTTCAAGCTCGGCGTGGTCACTCGTCCTCCCTTCCTGCGTTAGCACCATGCTCGACGTGGCTCTTCCTAGATGGCCTCTACCCCCCATTGTCGGGTGAGGAAGAGGTAATGGTGGTCCCGGCTAACGTAAACAACAAAAAAACAATTTCTTTTTCAAAAATAATGGTAACTTGTTTTTTTTTCTTTTCCACCTTCTATTTAAACAACACATTACTCACTCTTTCAAAACACACACACGTTACTCTTTCAAACAACACACACACATACTCTTCTACTATTCTATCATCCACCCCATTTCATTCACACAAAAAACACACACACACACACACATACAAATTTAAAAACAATCCACCATTTCATAAAACAAATATGTCAAGTTTCGACGAAAATTCAACATCATACATTCGTAGCTACACAATAGATCCAGAAATTTTGAACACATTTGTACTTTTTTGGAAGATGAAGAAAGAGAAGCAGAAAGTTTAGCACGGGTGAACATACCAAGAGCACCAAAAAAGTACATTGCCAGAAACCGTTCCGAAGCGGCAACCCGTTTATTTAATCATTACTTCGCCTCGGAGTCCGTCTATCCTCCTAATTATTTCGAAGGCGCTTTCGAATGACTAAGGAAATGTTTATTCGTATAGTGAAAGACATACAAACTTTTAACACCATACAACCATTACCGGCTCACTTTCATTACTTTCACAATCCTCCTTTCGATGTCGTAGGTACTCCCACTTTAAACATTTTTCAAAAATGTACATCCGTTGTATGCCAGCTGGCGTACTACCAACGCCGACCAATTAGATGAGTACGTGGAAATGGGTCGACAAACGTCATACGATGCTTTGAACAACTTTTGTAAGTGTATTGTTTAGTTGTATCACGCAAAGTACCTGAGATAACCGACACAAGAAGAGTTGATCGACTGATCGCGAAATATTTGGAGGTGCATGGTTTCCCGGGTATGCTCGGAAGCGTTGATTGTATGAACTGGCCATGGAAAAACTGCCCCACCGCATGGCAAGGCCAATAGACTTGTCGCGACAAAGGACACCCCACGATTATGCTTGAAGCGGTTGATTCATATTATTTTTGGATTTGGCATGCTTACTTTGGACCCGCCGGTTCGAACAACGACATTAACGTACTCAATGAATCTGACTTGTTCGATCAACTCCTTGAAGATAGAGCTCATGTGGTCAACTTTACCGCTAACGGCGAGCAGTTTACAAAGGGATATTATCTAGCCAATGGTATTTATCATGAATAGCCGACATTTGTGAAGTCTTTTAAGTGTCCCATGGACCCCTAGACCACAATGTTCAAGCACTATCAATAAGCTGCAAGGAAAGATAAATGTGTGCATTTGGGGTTCTTCAAGGTCGTTCGGAAATCCTAACTCATGGAGCGCGTCCGTTGAGCATCAACAAAAATTAAACGTACGATGTACGCTTGTGTGATTTTGCACAACATGGTCGTTGATTATAACGGTCGTGCAATTAGTCCGCTCGATTTGGATTTAATTCCACCCTAGAGGCCAATTCGTACTTGGGACGAACGAGTTGGAACACAGTTTCCAATGATGGGGGAGTTACGTGATCGAGCGACTCACAACCGTCTTCGAGGCGCTCTAGTTGAACACATTTGGAAATTGCTGGAAACAATCGTCAACGTTGAAGTTTGTTTTTTTAATAATAACGTAAAACTTTCATTTTTTTAATTTATTTATGTATTGCTTTTTTTGTTTTGTTTTTTAGATGTAATATGTTTTAATTTTATTAATGTAATGCTTTTTTTTAATTAAAGTAAGTTAATTTTTTTAAAGATAAATATAAAATCTAGATAAATAAAAATGAAGGAAGAGATCGATGAGGAAGAGGTGAAGAAGATGTAGGGAAGGTAGTGAGTAGGAAGAAGTGATTTAAGGAGAGAAAAAAACTAATGTGACAGTAAGGAAGAGACCAAAAGAGCTTCAGGGAGGGTTGGTGCCTAAGAGAATCTCTTGAAAAATAGATCTTAACTTAAACCCCTCAATGAATAACTCACATATTATTCAAAGATATGAAGGGGAAACTCAGAAAGTTTCTTTTCAAGGTAATGATAATGAACTTTGCAACAAACTTGTAACTTTTAGAGAAGTTTATGGCCGGGTTGAGGGGCTGTGAGGAGCTGCATCTCAATATTTTGATACAGTGATCACTATATATATAACTAGAGGGTGCATGTCATGTTTTGAATTTTAAGTTCATTGTTTTGTTTGTTGCATGTTAATGTATACGAGTACAAAATTGAAATTGGTAGTGTAAGATGTTACTATAAAAAATGTATGTACCGTCTATAGGATCTTCTTCTTCGGGATCATATAAGCTTCCTATATCTATCCAAAGAGATCGAGCATCGCCCCACCTTCTCTTCTCCTTATCATCATTTAGCGCAAGATGAATCCAATCTTCGATAAGTCTTTTGTACTGTTTCTCGATGCTAAGACTCTTAAACTCTGGGAATTCAACTGTATCATCAATGAAGCCGCGCAAGTTATCACTGTCTAGGAGGCAAAGCATCTCTTTCCTCCAGGTATTATAATTTCTTCTGGTCAAACGACTCACCGAAACAAAGTTTGAAACGTTAACATTTGATGCATACTGAAACCTCAACTCTTCTTCGTTTACTGCCTCAGAAACATCACCCCCTTCTTGAGCTTCTTGGGGATTACATATTGTTTCTAGTGCTGACCAAATAGACCGGGGCCCTTCAATGTTCACTAAAACCTTGAGCATATATTCATTTAGCGAGCCATAAATCCAACCTTCGACTAGGCTCTCGTACTGTTTCTTGATATCAGGGCTCTTAAACTCTGGGGGATCAACTGTCGCATCAACAAGGCCACGCAAATTCTGACTATCTAGGAGGCAAAGCATTTGTTTCCTCCAGATAGTATAGTTGCTTTTAGTCAAGAGATTCACCGAAACGAAGTTTGAGACGTTAACATTTGATGCATACAGATACCTCAACTCTTCTTTGTTTACTAGCTGGTGATCAGAAACATGATCACCCGCTTTATTGGGTAGTTCCGTTGAGGAACTACTTGACATATTATCACGACAAATTTCACTCGTTGATCAAGTTACTACTACACAAAAGCATTTTTTAGAACATAAAAAATAGTTGAAATCCATAATTTTACTAGTGATCTAAAAGCTAGTGTTCCAAAAAATAAATTATTTTTTAGAACAGTTTTAAAAGGTTTATAGAACGGTTTATATTTTTTTCTTGGATCAGTTTTTTAGCCATCTTTTAGAACAAATTCTTGACCACTTTTTGGATCGGTTTTTAAGTCATTTTTAGAACGATTTTGTCAATGTTTTAGATCGGTTTCATTTATTTTATGGATCACTTTTTAAAGGTTTTGAATTCATTTTAGAAAGAGCGGATCAGTTATTTAAAGCCTTCATATCAATTTTATATTTCAATTTTGTCATTTTGTAATGCATCACATACAACATGATGTAAAAATACACTACCATATCAATACACTAAATCCAAATTGGCATTCACATTTTATATATACATTCAACATGGTTTACACTACAATTTAAATTTACACATCTTTATATAAACTAATAATAAATAATACAACAACTCTAATTGATTAGCAGCTTGACAGGTCCACGGAATATCACAAACTAGATAAACTTCAATGCTGAATTGAATATGAAATCTTTGAGTTCCTTAGCGGCTTGTGAGCATTTGTTATATATTTCAATCTATAAACAAATGAAAAATAAAAAGATAGATTAATGACTTCACAAATAAAACTTAAAAGCAATAATATAGATATGAAGGTTTTAACAAGTACTTACAGTATAAGGAAACTTTTATGTTTAATAAGATCAAAAATAAACCTCATAAAGTACCTGCATTCCCACCAATCATTTTGTTGATGATACTAAATTCAGATAATAACCATAAATTATACAAACATAGATATTCAACCAAATATAACATGTCGGATGCTTCAAACAATATACTTTGGATCCGCTACTAACCTCTCAAAATAAATTGGCAAACGATTTGCTCAGCGCCTTTAATTTTCAATCCGCTACTAATCCCTTGTACAATAATAAACAAACAATTATGGAAAAGTATTTGTTACTACCAACAAAATTAACCACTTTAATATATAAATAATCACCTATAGGCTATAACTAAAATCAAACAAAGAAGATATACTGTATTACCTATGCCAACAAATTGTAACAAATATGCTTTTATCAGAATAATGTACAATAAGTCAATAACTTGCTGCTCGGATGAATGCATGAGTTCGACAAACACACATATTATCACATGAATTCATTATAAATATATATATAAGAATAAGAATATACCGTTTAATATCTTGTGGCCACGTTGGTTCACCGACAACAACTCTGCGTTAACCGCAACCCGGGTGGTCACCTTATGAATATCGGCTCGCAAGGCGATTCATCAAGTCAGATTACAAGGTTAAACAAATAAAAAAGAAACAATAGTATAGAACAGTCACCCATAGAGATTGGTAGAAAACGTGAAGAAACTCAACAGTAAAAATCATACCCGTAGGGCCGTATACTTTTAATTTCACTAAAATTCTGAATTTTGTGGATGATTTTGCGATTAAAAAGGCATAAAGGTGTTTATTGATGTTTGTAAATTAAAATGATGGTGAAGCTTTAATTTAAAGGATATATTGAAAGAAATAAGTGGCTTTATGAAGGTTTTTCTTTTTACTCATAAAAGGTTCAATAGAAGTTGAGATGCAAATCTATTCCGAAGAATAATGTGTAGTTTGGCTCGGCAAGTAGAAACATAAAAAAAATGATTTTGAAAAAGTTCTATTTAAAAAATATTGTATCAATCTAGGCGCGCAACCAATTGTGAAAATTAAAGCGTGAGATGAAAAACAAGTCAAAAGAAATTAGCAAACTCTTATCTTTTATTTAATCTTTATAAAGATCTTAATTTTTATGTTTTTATCTTTATCTTTATTTATACAAAAAGATATTTTATTGACCAATCACAACTTTCCCATCCTTAAATAAACATTCATGTTGTCATTATCAATACGAGAGAAAGTACCCGCACGTTACGGCGGTGAGATAGTGTGGATGATAGGTTATAGAGTGTGGAAGGTGATAGGTCATAAAGTGTGATAGCCAAATGTCTTAGTCGTACAGGCTCCGCCTTCATATTTAAAAATTTGTCAAAAGTATGTCGTATGAGATAAAAGATTTTGAATTAATTAGAAGAATAAAATAATTTCCACTTTGTTTTTAATATGTGTCATGATAATTACTAAAAAACTTAAAAAACGGATAATAGTGCATATACTTTTAAAAACTTAAAATATTTACATTATATAATATTTAATTTATTGAATTAGTTTTGTATTTTTATATGATAAATAGTACTTTTATGATATATATTAGTTGTTCATTTATTGATATATATTAATTATTATTTTATTTGATATATATTAACTATTATTTTTGATTTTTTATATTGGAGTTATTGGTTAAAAAGTGTAAATTTGTGATAGAAAAAGAAATGTTTACATTAAAGTCAAAAATAAAAACAAAAGTCAAGTTGAGAAAATTAAAAGTTATAATTGATCAATAAGTTATTAGAGCAACTACACTTTAATATATTAAAAGATTTGGAGTTATATGATTAACATTGTATAAGAAGCTTTATAATATCAAAATAGTTACTTTATTTATGAAGTATCTAGAGTTAATTAGAAAATTATAAAAGATTATTATTTTATTTTTTTTAACAATGAGTTAGCAGTTAGTAGTTATGAGTTAGTATTCGAGCAACCACCGTGACATCTAATTGAGCAGTATGCGGAGCTCGAATCACGCATTCCTGGGATAAAACCTAGGACTCACGAAAATCCCGCTAATAATCTGCTCCCACAAGTCTAGGAAGTATATTCGAACCCTGATTAATTATTTCTAATATAAGACTTTACCAATGAGTCACTGACATAAAAGATAAAAATTTAAATAGACCTAAAAAAAATTTAAATAGATAAAAAAGAAGAAGTAAAAGATACATATTATAAAACATATATAAAAAAGGATATGATTTATTATTATTATATTTATAGAGCTAATCAATTTAATCAAATAATAAAAATTAGAGACATAATTTCACTAGGATTATGTAATTTCTTTTATAGAAAAATTATTATTAAAATTATATTCGATAAAATGATTATTATTTTTAGAGTTAAATAATTCAACCAAATAAAAAAAAAAGTGCAAATATAGTTACGATTTTGTAAGATTTTTATACAAAATATTGTTATTATTAGAATTATATTAGGTAAAATAATTAAATAGTTAGAAGAAAATACACATGTCAATGAACGATACCGCCATATGTCTTCTCAAGAAGCCAAAATCCTTTTTAGTATATTTGTATATATAAATATATTGAAAAGATATCTCAATAAAAATATGTACCTAAAACTTATTGATGATATTAAAGATATAAGGTATTTCAAGTCATCTTTATATTACAGTAGTATAGATATAGATTATTATCACATATATAAAAGTAGTTTTAATGACTTGTTGACCAATTACATCTCTTGACTTTTTCAAATTGAATTTTATTTCCAATTTTAATTTTTATGTTAAAAAAATAAGTTAGAATATACGGGTACACAAAGAACTTTAATTATTATTATTATTTTTATTAATTATAAAAAAGGGTTTCAATAATTTACTTTTTTTATCACTAATTTATATTTCCTAGTTTTCTAATAAAAAATAACCGTAATATTTTTCATTATTATTAATAAACAAATTATTGAAAACATATCTCCAACATTATTTAAAAACTTAACTATGCTTCAATTGATGATAATAATCCAATTCATATAATAAAATATATCCACATCTATATTTATACTTCTATGTAAAACAAACTACACTTTCATTTTTTAGACAATTTAGACTTTGAAATGATCATATAATTTTTTTCATTATTCACTAACTTAAACATATTCACATAATATACATATATAATACCCTAAATGAAATAATTTACAACATATGTTTTTCCAACTTTTAAATAGTCATACTAACCCCTGTTACATCAATTAATTTTACATTCACCACTACCACCGCACATCATCGCCACCATTGTCGACGTCGCTACACCTCGTCGCTACCACCATCGTCATCGCGTCGCACGCATACGTCTAGTCTTAAATATAGATACTATATTATTAATATATTAAAAAACATATCAAAATATTCATTTTTCTCGTAAATACCAAATTGTCAGTTCTTACCTTATTTATACACAATTATAAAACAAACCACTCTCTCCTTTTTTTTCAACTTTCTATCAATAAAATACCCAAAATATTATTAGATTTCAACATATTCTCAACTCAAACACTAAAACTACTCAAAATATTTATAAAATATCTTCCAACCATATTTATCCAAACTATCTATCTCATTTATTCATAATAAAATTTTCATCTAATATCCTTATAATACCCATGATAAAATTATTTATAAAAATATGCAATCTTTAACCATAAAAAAAACCACACTACCATTTACATAATCTACATTTAGATTAATAACTACATCGTTACCATCACCGCCACCACTACCACTCGCTACCGCCACCATCGCTGCATTACGCGGTTACCCACCTCGTATTTTTAAATGTGAACTTTTAAAGTTTATTAATTTATTTTATTTTAAAAATAATACCATCCTCTCAAAGTCAAAGATTTGGTAATGACCATCGACATAACACTGTTTTGATTATGGGTTCTTTTAAATTTTAATTAGATTCTTAATCCGATAAAAATCACAATAATCGAATATTAACTTACTAAAACCCAAAAATAATATAAAATTATAAATTTATTCCATTGTTTAGTGGTAATCTAAAGCGGCATATATATCGGTGAATTTGATTTAGATTTATATAACAAAAACTAACTTTAATATTAATATACAACAATAGATAAAGCCTTACCATATCTAATGCTTTTGAATCTCGGGTACAAGCCGTTCCTTATAATGAGTAAAACATTATCGAAAGTGTTCCATAAGTTATCTTTTTGATCGGTATATATATGTTTGGATCTTATACATTATCTAAACCGTTCCATAAGTAGTCTTTTGGATCGGTAAACTTCAAGCCGTTCTATATGTAAATTTTTGGATCGGTTTTATAAAAAAATTCCTCAAAAGTGATCTATTTGTTTTGGAACGGTGTCACATAATGTTTGCATGTTCTAAAAAATGGGTTTGTGTAGTAGTAATTAGTTTTAGAATTATATGTCGTGTAGAAGACGACGTATATATAGTAAATTCAGAGTTTACTTTTTAGCTTCACAAGTAATTCACTTATTCTTTTTTGAAAAGTAATTCACTTATTCGAAGTATATATTATACAAATTAATATTGCTCATGGACTCGGTAGCTGTTTGGTTGGATCGAGCCAGAAAGGAACCCGCCTCCCCATATAATTAGACACTGTACCACAATTTTTTATTTTATTTTTTTTAACATGATACACTTTGTAATAAGGAGATTTCATTAATGTAATATAATTAAGGAGACTTTAAAACGTATGCAGACACACTTTTTTATGTAAGCAATTAATTAATTACAATTTTAGATCCGAATCAACGCCGTGCATCTTGGATCTCGAAATTTGATGTAGAAGGGTGTTTTCTCTAGGGTTAAATGTAAAAATCTTCCATACAGTTTGTTAGTTTTGTAGTTTTATTCCTTTGTTAACTTTTTAGCTGAAATCGTCTTTATAATTTATATTTATTGTCCCTCAATGCCCTCATGTGCAATAAGTCATGTGATGAGCATTTTCAGTCAATTTATCCTCTTTCTTCAACCTCCAAACAATTTTTAGATTTTGGAAAAACATCGAAGAATATGGAGACAAAGACGAAAGTCCTCCTCGCGTGACTTGCACGTGCGGAATTTACAGAAGTAAGGGCGAAATGCTAACTACAAGAATAATTATAGACAAAATGTTAACGGAAAAATGAAAACTGACAAATCATATGAACGATTTTGCACTTAACCTTTTTTTTTTTTATAACAGTTGATTCTGGTTTAATAGCGTTGGCTTAAAATGTACCTAATTCTAATTAATTTCTGCAAAATCTATTCTGAAAAACGTATGTCTCTAAAAAATTTCTTTTACTGTTTTATACGGACTTATCAAGAATATTTAAATTCAAAACCTGAAATTCTCAATTTCTCTCATGTATTAATCCATTTATTGGCGGTTGGTTTGACGAGTGTTTGGTTACTGTAGCACTGGGTGACTTGATATGAACGTGCGCACATACACCAATGTTTGAAAACCATTAAAAATGCATCAAATTTAATGGCGCCTGGTGACCCGACCAGTTTTTTAGTAAAATGACCACACTTTTTGCAGCGACCCTCGCTGCAAAAAGTCGATGTACGAAATCGTACACTGTGGACATTGATTCTATATATGAAAACTCGTATCTTCCGCTTTTCTCACAATCGTTTTCACTCTTTCTTTCTATTTGTTCTTTCATAAAGTTTTTATATAACATTCTATTTGTTCTTTCACAATCGTTTATATATATAGATATAGATATATAGATATACATTAGATTTTCAATATACTATAAATTGTAGATCTTTAATATTATTATTATAGTTTATCATTATTTCAGATGGATTTTGATAGTATATGGGGCGAAATGGGTGCGGAAGGTTTTGAGCTTCACTTAGAAGAACCTGACGAAGAATTTGACATACCAGAGGCGACCCCTCATTTTGACTACGACGCTAGGGTTTTCCACACCGATCAGGTATCCTTGTTAACTTTAAAAAAAACTAATTTAGGCAGATATCATTATTAGTTTATATTTTAATAGTATTTAATTTGTGTTTTTTTGTTAAATTTATTGCGTATTTAAAATGTTAGATATTTATTAGTATATAAATGATAATTTGTTAATAAAAACAAATTTAGGCAAATATCATTAAAATATTTATATTTTAGTAATATTTAATTTGTGTTTCGTTGTTAAATTTATTGCAATTTTAAAATGTTAGATATTGTATATTTAAAATGTTAGATATTGCGTATTTAAAATGTTAGATATTTATTAGTATATAAATTAATGATAATTTGTTAAAAAAAACTAATTTAGGCAAATATCATTAAAATATTTATATTTTAGTAATATTTAATTTGTGTTTCGTTGTTAAATTTATTGCAATTTTAAAATGTTAGATATTGCATATTTAAAATGTTAGATATTTATTAATATATAAATTAATGATAATTTGTTAAAAAAAACTAATTTAGGCAAATATCATTAAAATATTTATATTTTAGTACTATTTCATTTGTGTTTCGTTGTTATATTTATTGCATATTTTAAAATGTTAGATATTGCATATTTAAAATGTTAGATATTTATTAGTATATAAATTAATGATAATTTGTTAAAAAAAACGAATTTAGGCAAATATCATTAAAATATTTATATTTTAGTACTATTTCATTTGTGTTTCGTTGTTATATTTATTGCATATTTTAAAATGTTAGATATTGCATATTTAAAATGTTAGATATTTATTAGTATATAAATTAATGATAATTTGTTAAAAAAAAATAATTTAGGCAAATATCATTAAAATATTTATATTTTAGTACTATTTCATTTGTGTTTCGTTGTTATATTTATTGCATATTTTAAAATGTTAGATATTGCATATTTAAAATGTTAGATATTTATTAGTATACAAATTAATGATAATTTGTTAAAAAAAATCTAATTTAGGCAAATATCATTAAATGGGAGCTGATTTGCTCAAGGTAATAATTACTCTGCATAAGGAAAATATTATCAAATGACTTTAATACCCCTAATCTTATTTTTACTAAACCCCCAAATAACTTGTAAATTTTTACCGCAATTTTGTATAAATATATTGCTCAAGGACTAATAATACATCTTAAGGTGTTCGATTCACACGAAGAATTGTTCAACTGGGCCAAAAGTACAGGATTGCAGCTTGGTTATGTGTTAATCAAACGACGAACAAACTTCAACTTAGCTGGTGTAAGAAATAAAGTGACGATAGTCTGTAATCTTTCTGGGAAAATGGATGATAGGATAAGCGGCCTCGTTAAAAAGACACTTAAGTGTCAGTGCCCCTTTAGATTAATCGGTCGTTTAACTGATGATGGTTGGAGGATAACCGTTGTAGACGACACACATAATCACTATCCAGCTGAGAATCTGGAGGGTTACGCGTACGCAAGAAGGTTGACTGAAGAGGAGAGATTATTTCTGGAAGAATAATATCATCGTGGTAGTAAGCCCCGTAGGATGTTAAAGCTGTTGAAAGAAAAATTTCCAGGAAACTTGACCCGTAGTGATGACATTTACAATTTCCAAAAAGCTATGCGGGAGAAGGCGGCCGAAAAACATGGGAACACTCCAATGCAGGTATATCATATCAAATTTACATATCTTTTTATTTATTTACTATGATAAAGTATCTGAAACGACATATGTACGCCATATTGTTCAAACGAAACAGGTTATGTTCAGTTTGCTTAAGGAGCATAATTACTTGTATTATCATACAACAAACAGTGTATCTGGTCGGTTGGAGAATCTGTTTTTTATACATCCGACATCATTTAAATTGCGGCGTGCATTTCCTTATGTTATCCAAATAGACGCCACGTACAAAACGAATATGTACAACATGCCATTGGTCGAGATCGTTGGTATCACTCCAACAAACAGGACCTTTAGCATATCATATGCGTTTATCATAAGCGAACAAGAGCATAATTATAGATGGGTGTTGGAGTGTTTGAAGTCGACGTTAGGTGAAGGCTTTGCTGTGCGTGTCGTACTCACGGACCGGGATCTGGCGCTAATGAAAGCATGCAAAACCGTTATGCCTGAAGCATACCATTTACTGTGTAGAGTGCACATATGGAGGAACATAGACAAATTTAGCATGCCATCGTTAAAAGGGGAAGGGAAATGGGGGCCTTTTTACGGATGGTGGAAAAAACTTTACGAGTCCCGCACACTAGAAGAGTACACCAACAATTTATCATATTTAAAAGAGAAGATGGGTCCCCGTTTAGAAAGTAAGTGAGTACGTTTTTTTTTTTCCTAATTTTTGGTAAATCACATATACCCACACAAGCTAATCACTTGTTAAATTGACAGAGGTTTACAAGTACCTGCAGAAGGAGTGGCTTTCCCCGTACAAGGAAAAGTTTGTGTCCTTTTGGGTGGATCAGCACCTCAATTACCGTAATTACACTACCAACAGAGTTGAGGCTGAGCATTCACTCCTCAAGTCCGAGTTACAGGGGAGATGTACATTTCAACGAATAATTCAGTGTGTTAATGATGTCCTCCTCGGACAAGATACAGAAATCAAGGGCCAACTGGAAGAAAGCAGGATTTATAGAGCTGGTAAACACAACTACCCATGTTTGAAAGACCTGCTTTGTGTTGTATCTGTGACAGCTCTTGATATAATGGTCGATGAAATAAAACGATTAAAAAATGAGATCGGAAAAGACTTGAGAAAATGCAGGTGTAAGGTGTGGACTAGTTGTGGCCTTCCATGTGCCTGCCGTCTAGCTGCGTACATGCATTGCAGTAATTTTATTGAAATATAGGCAATTGCTTTTTTTTATTTGCTAAATGCACAAATATTGTAATTATTTTTCGTCAAAAATGTAGACAAACTTGTTGAGGTGCATACCATAAATGACTTTTGGAGAAAGCTAGACCTGACACCGTCGACATGCCTTCCGGACAACGATCATCGAAAAGACTCTGACGATGACGAAGCTATCGACCAATTAGTAGAGGATGTTAAAGTCCAGTTTAAGGATCAACCGAAGTCAAATCGCAAAAACTGGATTTCTAAATTAAAAGACATCGTCTATCCGGGGAGAACGAAAATCAAGGACCCGTCTGTTATTAAAAATAAACGTGGTAGACCAATCGGGTCAAAGAAAAATATACCTCAAGTATGTCGGATCATAATTCGAACTACAGTTAATTAATTGAATTTTTTTTTTTTTTTGGTAATTGCCCCCTATTTGTTAGTATACTTGTAAGTGTAATCTGTTATTAAAATTTTTTTTTTTCCAGGCGCCCGAACAAAACAGACCAGCGACAAACACAGCACCCTCGGGTCTTCAAAAATCCAGGTCGGTTCAATTCTCCGATCAATTTTCGCAGCCGTCATGTGCATTTGGAGAAGGCCAATATGCGAGACACAGTGAATACGTGAGCAGCCAATCACGTTTTTTTAAAGAAAGGGAAAGTCAACCACAGTCACCTGAAAGTCGTAGACAGAGTGATTATGTGGGCACCAGTTCATTTTTCGTGGAAACACCATCACGTTTCTTCAATGAAAATGAAAGCCAAGCACAATCACCTGAAAGTCGGAGACAGAGTGATTATGTGGGCACCAGTTCTGTTTTCGCGGAAACACCATCACGTTTCTTCAATGAAACTGAAAGCCAGCCCGAATGGGGTCAGATTGGGAGACAAAGTAATTATGTGGGCCTATCAATGAACATGCCAGACAATGTAGACGAACCATATAATAAAGTATTATGGGGTCAAAGTGGTAGGCAAAGTGGGTATGTGGGTTATGAGTTTAACATCCCGGGAAATACAGATTCCTTTGGCGAACCTTATAACAAACTATACTGGGGACAAAGTGGCAGACATAGTTCGTATGTGGGTAGCGATTCATGTTTCGCAGACACACAAAGTTATTTCGGAGACCAGAATAACCAAACACAAGAAGAAACATATAGCTTTGTTGATCAATTATTCTCGACACCCTTTACACAGAATACACAAAATCCCCAGAACAACCCTGAACCGTTTACACACAACTTTTTCCCGAGTGAGTCAACATCGTTTGACATGAGTCATTACCTAGGCCAGCTCCCTAAGTTCTTTCAAAGATACGTTGTCAATATAAAAAATGTACAGTCTGATGGTAACTGTGGGTTTCGGGCACTGGCTGTTGCTTTGGGTGAAAACGAGCAAAAATTCGAGTGGATTCGCAAACTAATGCTAGAGGAGTATGAGTCCAGGCGCGGATACTATGAGGGTGCATTCGCTGGTGACGCTAAACACATACACACTTTGCTATCAATGTCTTATCCGAATGGTCGCCCACACGATTACTGGATGATGAATCCATATTGCGCTATGCTTCTGTCTAATGCGTTGGGGGTAATAATTATCTGTTTAAGTTTAGAGGAGAACATCACATGTTTTCCTTTTTGGAAGGGGCCAGGCGAGCTATACGTAGATGACCCGATATGCATTGCCCTGGTATCGGGGTCGACACATTTTGTTACAGTTGTTTTAGATAAGGACTGCCCAATGCCTTACACCTCAGCTTGGGGACATGATAAACCTGCATCGCAGGCCTGGGCAACACATCCGAAGTACAGAGACCGTTTGGCTGAGTACCACAGACACGTTCAAGCTAATAAGGCACCTATGGGATATGAGATCCTTGAATAGTTTATTTATATCGTATAATTGTTTGTTTGTAACTCTTTAACGTATGTAATAATAGTTATTATAAGTACTAGATATCGTTGATGTATTTTTTTACTTATATTTGTTATAATGATTACTAATAATAGTTGACGTATTCTATAGGTATCTTTCATGTTTTTGTTTTTATAAGTACTAGATATCGTTGACGTATTCTATTACTAATAATAGTTGACGTATTTATTTATATAGATTAGGCATATTTTTTTTACGTTTTTTTCGTTTGTTATGACCATCATCACCAGCACATCCGAAAAGATAAACACATATACACCACAAACATAATTGATACGATAAAAAATATATTGTTTATAACCAAAAAATACTAATCATGAGCTTCATCGCTCTCATAATCATCATCATCGTCATCTAAATTGACATGATACGATCCGCCTGAGTATTGAGGGGCTGTGGGCAACTGCTGGGACGGCTGAGGAGGAAAAGGAGCCTGTGCATAACTAGAATAGTTAAATAATTCCTCAAATAAGGAGGACGTCTGGCTAGGCTGAGGTGGGTCATTGTTCAAGTTGAATGATGCACGTGGCTGTCCCTGGGTAAGATGCGTATAGTCATACACCTCGGTACCCATCTGCCTAATGACCCGTCCTATGCCTCGACGATGCCCTGCCCGGGGTCCCCGTACATCCATGACAATGTCAGGATCTGGTGTTGGAACGGGGTCCTGTTCAGCCTCCTCCTTCTTCTTCTTGAGCTGAGACTGTAAAAAACATTACATTATACATAAGGTTGATTAATTAACATTTAATACTAAAAAATATAAAATCCTACAGAGAGACACATACATGTATTTCTTCAGCCATCGGGTGTTCCCATTGTTTATCCTTCTTCTTCTTGTGCTTAATCTCGAACAAATCCACCAAGTCCACGTCCTTGTTTTTTTCAACCTGTAAACACATCAATTTATCATAAGACATATACATTCTTTAATTTATACTCTTAAACACAATTATATATATTTAATACATATATAATTCATAACTAACCTTCTCCTGGTGGACGTACTAAGAGTAAGACTTACGACCATGGGTCCCCGCAAGAACTTGCTTGCCCCTGTTCGTGTTGTTTCTCGCCGACTGCTTCACCCGGTCCTCCCTCTGGTAATATCCCAACAAAGCTCTCCAGTCCTCCTATGACATACCCTCTGGAGGAACAGCCTGCTCCAACTGGGGAACTGCATCCAGGCCCCCCTTTTTGGAAAAGTGGGCTCTCTTGAACTGGCTCTTTCGGAGCCGATACTGATCGAAGCAGTCCCTATCAACACACAGCCTAAACCTCCTCCTGATAGGATCCTCGGGGTTAGGAATCTGAATAAAGTGGTCCAATTTGAACCGAGTCTGCAATTTATAAAAGTAAAAGTTAGCGAAATTAAAAATTGATACAAACATCAAAGAAGAAGTTAAAAATGAATAATATTTTACGTTCAGAGTCGGGATGATAAAATCCTTTCTCTCAGCAGGCACATGGTCCCAGGAGTCGTATGTCTGAGGGATGTGGCGGACCAAGGTGCCAATGAGGCTCTTATACATGGAAGAATTTGGGCCGATCGCCTACCACGTTTTTAAGTTGCTCGTGTCGAAGTCGATGGACAGGCGACCCTTTTTTGCGAACTCGGCCTCCAGATTCAAATTTTGACATGGCCCCCTCCCCTTTCCCTTTCGTGGGGCTAGCAAAAATTAAAAAAACAAGTTAGTAAAAAGAATATTAAATTAAAATATGAATTATAAAGAACCAAATTCTAAAAAGACAAGTTAGTAAAAAAATATTAAATTAAAATATGAATTATAAAAAAACCAAATTCCTTACCGCCGCTGCCTTTGCAGCCCCATGTAATCTTCCACCATGGTCGATGTAGGTCTTCATTGCCGCCATCACCGCCATGGTAAGTCGCCATCTATACTACAAAATACAAATCATATTATACGTTTTTTGCAAAATACAAATCATATAACAAAATTATCACAAATTTAATTACTTTTATATATATCTTTTTTACTTGATAATAATTTTTAGAACTCCGTTTATACAATATAAATTTACTTTTATACTTTTAAATTTAACTTTATAGTAATTTTAATACGTCTAAGGTAGTTTATTTAATCAAAATTTTTAATTCAAATTTTTAAATAATTTTGTATATTTAGTTCAATACATATATTTTTAACATAATCTTGGCTATTTATTTTAATCAAATTTTTAACAAATTTTAATCTACGTCATTTTTATTTTGTCAATATTCTAACCAAAAAGTAAAACACCTAACACTAATGACTAAAATATTATAACAAATCAATATATTAACTTTTTAACTTAATTTTTTATACTTTTGAACTTAATTTTTATAATTAATTTTTATGTATATTTTTGTTGAACTAAATTTTATTACGTCTTAATAATATACTAACAAACCTATTAAAATCCTATAAACAACTAATAATTCTAACAAATTAACAAAACTGATATATGTACAAAAACTATACTAACATACCATGGAGGCCCGAATTTTTTCACTTTTTGCAGCGAGGGTCGTTGCAAAAATTAGTAATGGTCTAGATGCTAAAAAATAATGGTTTGGATATTGGGAAAAACATAAAATAGGCCCGAATTTTTTCACTTTTTGCAGCGAGGGTCGCTGCAAAAATTAGTAATGGTCTAGATACTAAAAAATAATGGTTTGGATATTGGGAAAAGCATAAAATACATACCACAATTTGAAATGGCTTGAAAATTTGGGGGAAGACGACCGACCGGAATTTGGGGGAGGATAATCCCGACACTGGCGGTACTGCGGTGGCGGTGGACGGCGGCGGCGGCTGGCGGTACTGCACGGTGGTGGCTGGCGGTGGACGGTGGTGGATGGCGGCGGTGGCGATGGACGGTGGTGGCTGGCGGCGGTAATGCAATAGATGGTGGAGGAAGAAAAGGCTGGCGGTACTGCACGGTGGTGGCTGGCGGTGGACGGTGGTGGATGGCGGCGGTATTGCAATAGAAGGGTGGAGGAAGAAAAAGTGTAAAAAATTTTTATATTTTGAAGGGTGGAGGAAGTGTAAACTGCAAATGATAGAATAGATGGATCGGTGGATCGGTTTTTAAAAAGATGTCCGGTTAACTTATTGCAGCGACCCTCGCTGCAATAAGTGGAGTAACGGTCGGGTCAAACATTTAAAGCGGTTAGTGGAATGCTGACGTGGCGATAGATTTTGCAGCGAGGGTCGCTGCAAAATGTCCCTGATCAAATTACTAAAATAGGTGGTCGAGATACGGGGCGCGAATTTAATTTTAAAACATTTATAATTCATTAAAAACCAATTTAACCGTACAATCAAATGCCTATTAAAAAACAATTTAACCGTACTATTAAAAAACAATATAATTTTAAAACATTTATAATTCATTAGAAAGCAATTCATTAATAGACAATGCAAGAAAAGGAATATTTTATTTGTGTTACCTGTTTAGAAATAGAGATTATCAAACAAAATGCAAGAGTAAAAGACAGACCAATGAGATCGATCTGCTGTAGTTCGACCGTTGCAAAAGCTTCCAATAGAACCTTTTGGAAATAAGTCGATCCCATAAGGTGGATAGTTGGTTTTCCATCCTGAGTCGAGCGGATTGTTATTGCCACAATCGTCTCCGAATATGAAATAACATGGAACTTTTGGGTCATCGGAGTATGTAACCATTACCAAGTTCAACAAGACTACAACGATATGAAGTGAGGGTAGACGGCCCAGTAAACAACCCATGTTTGGTGGAGGACAAGAAGCTGTTTCGTTTTGAATGCAAAATACATGCTACTTAAATGATTAGGCCAGAGAGGTGGATAAATGAGTTAGGCAAACTAATAGAAATTAGGTAAGAACCAAATATGTGGGTGTTAATTTTCAATCAAATTTTTTCTTTTTTCTTTTTAATTTTCAATCAATTTGATTTGTAGCCGGATTTCTAACGTGGGTCGTAAGGGTTGTAAAATGGATAAATGGGAATCAGGAATGAAGCCTAAGCCCATCCTCATCTGATGTGTTTGAATAAAATAATTTTTAAGCTAGGTTTCCATACACGGTTTTGATTCTAGTTTCCATAAACCAAACATCATCTGTGAATTTCCAAATAATAAACCAAACATTCTCCATCTTTTCACTTTCTGGATTTTTGTTGATATGAAAGTCGAAAGGATGTGGTGTTAAATTGACGACACTTCATTTTCTATTTACGTGTCCAATTGAACAACTAACTCGTAAGTTACAAGATGAAAATCCATTTTTATCGGAATCCAAAAAGTTCAGCAATTACTCTACTTGGGCCGCCTGTATTAGGTATTTCATATGTATATATAGGTAGCACGCATGACAAGACCAGCCATAGAGAGGGAAAAAATTTTAAATGGGGCAAAATTAAAAAATCTGTGAAAAATAAATATAAAAAGGGTCAAAATGTTAAAAACTTATAGAAGATTTTTAAAAATCATTAGAAAATTTTAAAATACATGACAAAATCTAAATTTCGAAAGGAGTATTTGCTCCCTATGCCCCCCATGTACTCCGGCCCCTGTTCATACCCTACTAATCTAACCAGACTTTCTTTCGGATCCAGAGCTACGGTCTGCCTGCGATCCTGTTTGACCTCACCGTCCATTAATATCCGGATCAGCCTTTGGGCCAGTTAATTAAATCTCAGCTAAAGCCCTTAGTGGGCAGGGTAGCCAGCTTCTCAACAGGCCTGCTGTTGGACCCAATGGCAGGTTAAGTGCCTACTAGTTGGGTTTGTCAGGAGTCAGGACTTATATCTGTATTGAGGCATATGAATTACCGAAAATTTTCTGTAAATTATATGTAAATGTGTTTTGCACCTGCTTCACCTTATTGAGGCGTATGAATCACTGAAAGTTCTCTGTTAATATATGCAATACAATAAGCCATAGTAACACTTTGATCAGCATGGTAGCATTTTTGCACCAAAAGTGTATTTTATAGGGATAGTGAATGCTAAAGTTGAGCCAAATGACTTATATCATATGGATGAGCATCTGTGGGTGAGAACGCGGTATATGCTCTTGTTGCAATGATCATATTCGATATTTCAGCTGGATGGAAACCGTCGAAGAAAAATGAAAATTCTCGAACAGGGCAAGGAGCAGAGTTTGGAATACATTGCCACTCATTCTTTAGCTCACAACAAGGTTCATGTGACATTGGCACATCTGAAGAACTCAAAAACAATCATTAACATTATCTGAATAGAGAATGACAATTTTTGACTCTAAGAGTATATGCTTTATCATTGCTAAAAAGTTACCTCCCACTGGTGATAGAATGCTCTCAAGATTGATGAATGTGAATCTTGCATGTGAGTAATTGGAGTTGAGCTCACGAATGAGAGACAAAAGCCTACGATTGAACAATTTTACTGCGTTATTGACTGGCTCTACACATGGTTTTCCTTTGGTGCCAAACCTTGCTATATAAACAGGGCTGCAACCTAGCAGAGCCAGACTAAATACAACAATCTTCCGACCACCCAATTTATACAGCGTCTGTCATATATTAAATAGTTAGTTATGAGCACTTATCTATTAAAAATGTCACCTGATAAACAGAAAAGACTAAATATGATAGTATGTGCCTCTACCTTTTGATGCCCGAATGAAAAGATAGGAATGAAACCAAACCGATGTTAACAAAATCTCGGTCTAAAAAACCCAACGGAAATAGACATAAGTAACAAGAGAAGTGCACTTAACCTTTAGCTGTTGAGAGTATTGTTGTATAAGGACTTCTGCATATTGTTCGTCGGTATATATGCTGCTTGTATTATAAACGCCGGGAAAGAAAAAGTTGTTTGAGTAATCGTTGCTTCCCATATTAACGATGTAGATGCATTGTTGTAAAAATCTACTCTTCCTTTTCCAGCGAGGCAGTCTTGAAATGATTGACTTGTGATGAAGTAATTGCTTATCCAAGCTGATCCGATCACCCTGTACGCAACCAAATTATAAAACAAAGTACAACAATGTTAACCAAATGGTGTTTTGTAAGGCTTTTTAAATAGACTGAACAACATATATAGATATTCAGATATACTTACCATTACACTTCCTGATTCTTCTCGGATGCCAGCACTACCACTGCCATAGTTTACACCTGTGGTAATTACCTTGTCCCTTACACTAGCATACGACGGAATAAACTTATTGAAACCAAGAAATTGACCTGAAATGATCAAATACATATTGATTGAATTAGCATAATTTGTAGTTGTATAGTAGAATGAACATATACTTATGAAGTTCTCATATCCTTTCATTTTCCGTGCTTCCTTTATATCCTTTCTCGATCGATTTACGTACTATCACCCCACACACATATTATATGAATTGTATAGCAAACACTTATATTTTTTTTAACACATAAAAGTCAACATATCAATTTGTAAAAGTAGTATATCCGTGTTTGGGAAACCTTTGGCAGTTAACTTAACATAGTAAGTATTTAAACCTTCTAAAATGATACATATATTTCGATATCGAAATATTACAATGCTATGAATATTTTTTTACCCAAACCCACGGCCTTCAGGTTTCAATTCTCAAACCCGGATATACCACTTTTACAAATTCATTTGTTGACTTGGAATGTTTCCTTTTTCTTTATCATAGATATAAATATAAATAATAGATTGAGAAGACCGACCGATGATATCTGCTATGGTTCGACCATTAGTAAACCTGCCAGTACTCCCTTCCGGAAAATCGACCCCATAAGGTGGATAATTGACTTTTGCCTTTGTCACTAGTTGATTATTGTTGCCACTATCAACCCACGAGTCTCCAAATATGAAGTAACAAGGGACTTGCGGCTCGAAAGAGGCTACAAATGCTCTCAAGTATATCAAGACCATACAAATAAGGCCGGAAACGAGTCGTCGGCCAAATCCATGAGCCATACTAATTATTTTTTTGATATAAAGCACGGATGAAGGTTGGTTTTAGTCAAAACACATGCCATACAACAGAAAGAGAGAATTGGTTGTTACAACTGGTCCATTAAAACGTGGGAAGGTATTGTTGTCAAAATCAATTACTCCCTCCAAATCCACTTTCTTATACGGAGTTTTTTTTTCCACTTTAAATGTTCTTTTTCAATAACTAATTGATAAATTCCAAGAATATTTACACGCTACAAAAACATTTTAAAAATTGAAAGCAGTTAGATTCAACTATTTATAAGAGTAAATTAAAATTGTCAGTTTATTTTGGCATATTTACTCATCACTACTTATACATGGAAGTAAAAATTATTCTTGAAATTAATTAGGATGCAAATAAAATTTTAGACACCTTACACTTGGAAGCAGTGGTGGTACTAAAGGGGGGTAAGGGGGCCACCTGTAAAATTTAAGTTTTGTATTTTTAAAATTTTCATAGATTTAAAGAAAATATATTTATAGGTTTTTAACATTTTGAACATTTCAGATTTATTTTTTTTTGAATTTTTTAATTTGTCCGATTTTAATTTTCCTGATATGTTTTCTCGGTTATCACAATTTACAATTATTGTGTCCTCCATTGTTATGACATGAAGGCTTGATTGTTAAACTATATAACGTTGTTAATTAGTTATTATTGTTGTACTGATCATGATTGTTAAGAAATTTCATACTCTCGTAAACATAGAAGTTGTTCAATCATAACCGAAAGTAGTTGGTTATCTCTTTAATAGTCGTACTCCATATTTCAAATGTAAAACGAAGCACGTATATATAATAAGCAGGTAGTTTTATTTATTATTCCGTATGATCATTTATCACCATTGATACTTTTTATCGCCATGCATACAAATTATCATGAAGTCTCATCAGTACATTCGATCTTAAAGGCGAGCCAATTGACTGATATCATAAGGAGAAGCATCCATGGGAGATTGTGCGACATACGCTCTTGCTGCAAATAAAGAGTTCACAATTTCCGTGGGAAGAAAACCATCATAGAAAATAGTTACATTGCGGTTGGGACAAGGGATAGAGTTCGGAACGCATTGTCCATCTGACCTTACTTGGCAACATGGAGGACCTGGCGGTACTAAACCTGCGCGCAAAATCCGAACAGTTTTGTATAATGATACATAATTGTGTAATTTATAAACAGATACGTATATAATGTAATTTATATTTCTAACTAAGGAATAAGCAATATTTATATCAAAATTTGTGATCCGTTTGGTAGCTGATCTTGCTTGTTGTTTTCTTTTTTTTTTCCTCGGAGCTTGTTTTAGTTTATGTGTAATTGATTTGAGTTTTTTTTTTTAAACCTTTTGCAACCTTAGCAGCTGATTAAAGGGGATGTTGGCTTGGAGGTCATTGGATCGAATCTTGTATTCCCCACTGACCTCGGACATTTACTTCTTTAGCATAAAATGGACTCCCTTTGGGGTACCAGCGGTGTAAGGCGTGTCGAACCCGCCCGTTTGGATGTCACTGCTCAATTCGATGAAATGACCTTCCCATGCACCCGCCGTTCAAAAAAAAAAATTAAAGTTACGGGTACGAGAGTAGAGGGTATAATTATTTGTAATTCAAAATTTTGTATCATGCTCACTAGCACCTTGCTTCTGATATTTTATTAATATATTTAATATTTGCCGTTTAAAAAAAATAAATTTGTTGTATGATTGCTCTATATACCTCCTTCTGGTGTTGAAATGCTTGTCATGTTAATGAAAGTGAATCTTGCATCTTGGAAGTTAGTGTTAATCTCATCAATAGCAGGCTTAAGCTTGTTGTTAAATAGTTCAACTGCGTCATTGATCCGCTGAACGCATGGTTGTCCTTCTGTGCCAAACCTTGCAATCTCAGTTGGGGTGCACCCTATTAGGCTCAAACCGAACACTGCAACTTTTCTCGCTCCCAAATTGTACAAAGTCTGTCATATAAACCATTATTATGGTTCAGTTTATTATGATTCCAGATGAACATATGATGAGGTTCTTTCGGGATAGTCTAAAACAAAATTTGTACAAACGATAATAATTTACCAGATTCTTAAATAACTAATTACCCTTAGTTGTTTAGAGTATTGTCGGACGAGGTCTGCTGCATATTGATCCGGAGTATAGATACGGCTTGTCACGTAATTGTTGGGCATCAAATAGTTATTGATGTAATCGTTGCTTCCCATTTCTAACACGTAAATGCACTTTTTAAGGTATTCATTAGTAAATGTCTTGTTTCGTTGCAAAAGGGAAAGACGTGAAATTATTGATGCGTGGTTAAGTAGTTGCCTATTCAAGCTGATCCGATCACCCTGCAAATGTAAATTAATTAGTTACACAAAAATAAATTCACGAATTGAAGCACCACCGCTACCATAGTTTACCAGATTTCTTCCAGTTTCATCACGAATACCAGCACCACCGCTACCATAGTTTACCCCCTTGCTGATCTCTGGGTTTGTTACAGTAGCATAAGGTGGAATGAAGTTATCCACAAAACCTAGAAGTTGTCCTGTAATTAAGCAAATGATTTTGTTCGTGTCATTATTTAATTATCACCATACTCTATGTTCTATCAAGATGCAGATCGAGATATTCTGATATAACGTGTTTTGACTCTAACATATATCTACATCTATACTACTCAATACTCATTATAGAGCTTCAATTCTCTCATCTCCTAATCTATATATATATATATATATATATATATATATATATAATACCATTTTCATACTTATTACCACCATCATATATATTGCAACCATTCTCCCGCGGTAGCCAACGCAGATGCCGCATAAGTCTTTTGATAAGTCAATTTTTTTAACAATAACACGAGTTTTTTTTAAAAAAATTTTATAAAAGTCTTTTTTTTTGGAATGACTTAATCTAAACAAGAATGAAAAAAATTGAAAAAAGAAACAAAAATCCAAAAAACAAGAAAAAAAAAATCAAAAATGAATCTTCTTCACATACATATATATATACATATATATATATACTAGCATGGTACCCGCGCAATTCGGCGCGGAGGTGGGGAAGGCAGTCTAGTAGTGTCGGTAATGGTACTATAGGTGGCGGTGTCAAGTGGTGTAAATTGATGTAATTGTGATAGTGGAAATTTTTAGAAGATAAGGGCTTAAAGTGTTAATTATTAAAATAAAGGTTTAGAATGTATATTATAATTCATTGAGGGAAAAGCATAATAGGCAAAGGATAATTCTGGTAATTCAAAGGTAAAATTACCTAAAATAAAAAGAGATCATTTCCTTTATAAGAGAGTAAAGATATGGGAAAAGGAAATATAAGTAAGCTTAGGTGTAGAACCCCTCACATACTAAGATTTTATTATTTCTTGTTTAATGAATAAATGCATAGCCCCCATGATTTCTATGGATTAAAAAAACAATATGTGAGTGTTCCACACATAAGCTTAGATACCCGACAACCTTATATTCTCATCTCCATATATATATATATATATATATATGGGGACAATCAAATAAGAACAGTCTTAAAATAAGAACCGGTGAGAACACATAAAAACTACATTTTGATGCATTAAAAGTCCATAAAACTAACATACTGTATAACTAATTATCATTATTTAAGTGTTTAACAACATATTAATCTATCAAAATCGAGAAAATCATGTTTTTTGTTTTGTGCATCCATCTTGGATGCATATTCATCAAAATGATGCATCCAACAAAAAACGTGATTTTTTTATTTTGACGGATCGATGTGTTGTTAATCACTTAGATAATGATAATTAGTTATGCACTATGTTAATTTTATAGAGTTTTAATGCATCAAAATAATATTTTTAAGTGTTTTCAACGTTTTTATTTTAAAAGTGTTATATATATATATATATATATATGAATCACTCCCAAATGCAAACCCAAGTAGTTCATACAGAGTTTGGGGAAAAAAAGTTACAAATTATAGGTGTGGATTTTTCCATTAATTAGAAAAAGAAATATGCAAACCCATGTACAGTTGGGCAAATTTCTTAAAAAGGCGATTGTTGTTGGTTTTTTTTTTTTTTTTAATAAATGTATATTTAAATTTTGCGACGATAGAAAAATTTACGAATCAATTTGTAACAAATAAAAAGGCTCACTAATCGATTAGAAACATATAGTTCAAGTTAATTAGTAAGAATTTCTCTCTAAAATCCTAAATTGACATATAGATAGGAATAGAGAAGAAACTAGACCAATAATGTCTGCCTTAGTTCGCCCGTTGGTGAATCTACCGGTCGGTCCTTCTGGGAAATCAATCCCATAAGGTGGGTAATTGGCTTTTGCTTGTGTTAAAAGTGCATTGTTATTCCCACTGTCAACCAAGGAGTCTCCAAATATGAAGTAACATGGGACTTGTGGTTGAGCAAGTATAAGTGTTGGAATGTTCATCAACCCGACCACTACTAAGAAATGACACATAATTAGGGTAACCTTACATGCCATGTTTATTTGAATATTTGAAACTAAACAATATATGATGATTGATTAATTCTATATCAATGAGCATTGCTATTTATAACCAGAAACATGAAGAGGTACTGTAGGCATGTTGGACTTTAGCTTTACAAAAACACAAGGCGTAGGCAATTAGAAACGTGACAGAAAGTAGAATAATTGTGTATCGAGTATAAATTAAAGTTCAATATCATTTTCGGTTAATTATGAGCTTCAATACCGTATTCGGACTTCAATGTCATTTGAAATGTCTATTATTGAGTATGTTTTGTATGAGTAAAGTTATTTTGAGAACATTTTTTTTTTACGAGAACCTTTGATAATTTTTCAAATCAAGCTCAACGGATGATTGTTCTTTACATGAAAATTGTTTTTTGATTATTTTCTGAATAAATTATGTGTAATTTTAAAGTTTATAATTGTGTGGAGCATAGATTATCATCAGTTATACAATTATGTGGAGATTTAAATTTTTGATCACATGTACATGAATATTGCTATGATCACATGTATGCAAGTCGATCACATGTAATCATAGCAATATTCGTGCACATATGATCAAGAATCCAAATCTCCACATAATTGTATAACGGATGATAATCCATGCCTCCACACAATTATAAACTTCAAAATTACACATAAGTTGTTCAGAAAACAATCAAAAAACAATTAAAGAATAATCATCGGTTGGGCTTGATTTAAAAAGTTTTCGAAGGTTCTCGCAAAAAAAAGGGGACTCAAAATAACTTTTCATTGTTTTGTATATTATTTCTTACATTTCAATTTTTTTTCAACATTTCTATTTTGATATATCTATTTTTCACCATATGTATACACTCTTATCGCAAATAGTCCATAAGATTACGAAATGGATCAAAATACCCTTATGTAACTGGCACGTAAGGGATTTAACGTTAAAAGTAATAAAAGTTAGTATCGTGATTGCTGGCAACAGAAATAGAAAACCCAAGGACCATTAGCAACAGAAAAAAACACAGGGGCCAAAATGTTAATATGGACAACAATAGAGACCATTTGTGACATTTTCTCTTCTATATTATTACTATATAAAAATTATCCACCTATTTTAAAATTTCCCAATTAAAAATGACTGTATTACCTTTAATAAATTAATAAGCACACAAACTCTTATTTTATCAATTTGTATCCTAAACTTTTATCTTCTAATTAAAAATCTTCACTATTATCTTTACATAAATTACATTTACATCAGCTTACATCACTCAATCCCACCACTACCACCAAGCATCGTCGTCGTCACCACCCGTCGCCGACACCAATAGACCGTCATTGTTGTCACCTCCGTATTGCACAGGTATCATGGTAGTTTCATCAAAGGTATATAAGTACACTAGATGAAAATTGAAAATTACAACTGACAGTTGAGAAGTAAAAAAAAGTCAATTTTAGAGGCTTTTGTTGAGAGGGGAAGGGGTGGTTTCCCTTATATACAAGAGGTGTGTATATATTTACTTTTTTTTATCTCGACAACCTTTTTTTATAAATATCGTGAAAACTTTTCAATTTTGTATAGAATCAAATGTAAATAAAGTTCATAATCATTCATATGTTAATGAATTTTTTCACGTAACAGCCATATATATAACGGTTTAAAATTAAAATTTTCATTTACAACATGCATTTTTCTGACATTTCACTTGTGAAATCCATCAACATGATATCACATTAGTATATAGATACATTTTTGGACGTCGATCCTTAGGAACTGGAAAGCAAGCAAGCTGGCAGGCTGATTTCTGCGCAGCAGCCTGCCAGTCTGTTTGCTTCTTTAATTTTTATAAATTCGTTTTTTAATTATCCTAACTGGTATGTTGATATGTATCGTACTTTATTTATATCTTTTTAGTCTTTTTTGTCATACTTTTATCTAACGTTGATCTTTCATTTATTTTTTTATTCATTTAGTAGTATATTAATTTGTAATCAGTATTATAAAGGGTCTTTCTAATAAGAAAAACTAATATTTTATCGGTCAACGTTCAAGTAATCTCCTGCTAACGACTATAACATGTACTTTTAATTTGTTGTTTATTCATTTACTAATATATAACTTGTAAGGGCGTTTCATTTCAAATAATAAAATTAGGGGTGTTCAAACGGTCGGGTTTCGGTTTAATAAGGTTAGTCGGTTTGGTTTAATCGGGTCTTAATTAAAAATTTAACCAACCAATACCCAATCCAAAAATGTAAACACCCGATCCAAACCACCCAAAAAATATTCGGTTTAAATGGATTGGGGCCCAATAAATCCGAAAATGTAAAATGATTCAAAAATTAAACTAAACATATATAAAACTTATCATGGATAGTAAATTAAAACTAAATTTGTAACATATCTTAAGTAAATTAACTACATAAATATAGTGATGGTGTTGTCTTCATGATATCAAACTACAATTATTCTAGAATACTTGCATTTTGACTACGCGATATATATAACCAAGTTCATCAATATTAACTTATCGGGTTTCGGTTTGGGCCCCAAATTTTATTTTTTTACCCAAAACCAATCCAATATCCGATACTTTTATTCGGTTATAACCAATTAACCAACCAAATCCAAACAACCCAAACCCACTTAACCCAAATCCAATTGGATTGGGTGGTTTTCCGGGTGAAACCAAATAATGAACACCCCTAAATAAAATAGTTATTTACATGGTCAATGACTAAATAACAACATGACCCTGTAGTGCAGTATTTTTTCAAATAGTCTGTTGTATTATTTTTAAGTTTTCGTGTTTTTTTTTAGCTTTATAATACATTTTGTAATGTGCGTTTATTTTTATGTATGTATCACTAATCTTGTTCATGTTGCAAGTTTTGCGTATCGTTATGTTTACCGGAGCAACGCCCGGGTTAAAAAACTAGTTTTAATATATTTATTATCCAAATATTCATTTAGTCTACCATCTTCATTAAATCTATTTAAGAAACGTTGAACTATATTTATGCCTAGTTAAATATGTGAGGGGTAGTTTTCCTTTTATAATGCGACGGCGATGGTGATAATAATGCGGGGTGGTAGTGGCAGCGGCGGTGGCCGCGGAGGTGGTGACAGGTGATGGCGGTGACGAGTAGTGAGGACGTCAATGGTGGTAAATATAAAAATTATTGATATTAAAAGATGTAGTATAGTTATTATAAGGATTGATGTGTTTATGTTGTAAATTATTTTGTTAAGGATATTTTATGTATATTATGTGCAGATGTTTAAATTAATGAATAAAAGAGAAAGGTATTTTTGATAGTTTGAAGTTGTATTTTGAGAGTTTAGGTGGGGGTTCCTCTTTTATATAAGAATATAGATATAGATATAGATGTGTATATATATATATTATATATATTTTTTCTTATTTCGAGAACTTTCTTTTATAAAACCATGAAAACTTTTAAATTTTGTATTGAAATAAATGTTTTTAAAGTTCATTCATATGTAAATGAATTTGTTTACGTAACGGCCATATATATAAAGTTTTGAAAAAAATTTTATTTATAACATATATTTTTATAATATTTCATATGTAAAATCCATCATCATAAAATCACATTTTGCTGTATCTACTAGCTATCTTTTATGATTTAAAATATTTGTGCATTATGTGAACACCATCATGATATACATTTAGTCTACCATCTTCATTAAAAATCTATTTAAGAATCGTAGAATTACAATTATGCCTCGTTAAATATGCGACATAGCCAAAAGTCAAATTAATAGTTAAACAATATATATCATCTAATAAAATCTTACTTTCATTTTAAACAAAATAAAAGTCAACGAAAGTCTGTTACTATCAAACACTTAATTAATAAAAAACAAAAAACTAGCAACTTCAATAAACGATAAAAAGAAAAACACGTATGCCATTTCATTATAACATCTCCCACGTTCTTTTTTTCTTTATATAAGTTCTCAAAAAATAACTCACCCTAAGGGTTATTTGAGAACTTATATATAATAAAAAAATAATAAAAATGAGAGAACAATTCTGTACCACACATTCTCCCTTTCTTTCTCTCTCTTCAATTAAATATGGAAATTCATCCAAATCATTCAAAATTCTTTATCTCATAAACCGTAAATCGTAAGACGAAACAAAAAGTGTGGGTAGTCTTAAAGTTTCATCTTCTTTCAATAGAGATGCAATTCGATATACATTTGACGACTTTTTAATTTTCTTTTTTCTTTTTGGTACTTGCATATAACTTACACATGTGTAAGTTGAACAAAAATTATGATTCGGAACGGGCTTCTCCCTTAACGATATTCATAAGCCAAAGCTAGTGGAGGTAATAGGTCATTGAGGTGATAGGTCATAGGGTGATAGGTCATAGAGGGTGATAGGTCATAGGGTGATAGGTCATAGAGGGTGATAGGTCATAGGGGGTGACTAGTGATGGGTGATCTACTTAACGGGCTCCGCCCTTAGCCGCTATAACACTGCCATGGACAGACGGGCTCCGCCCTTGGCCACCATGGCTCCGCCATGGATTGACGGGCTCCCCCCTTAACCTTTATTGTTGTGTACATATGTTCATTTACTACTTTACATGTGAAAACAATGATCTTACACATGTGTAGATACACAATTACAATGGAAAAAAATGAATATTAAAAAGTCGTCAAAAGTATATCGAATTACATCTCTAATGAAAGAGGACGAAACTTTAAGACTACCCGTACTTTTTGTTTCGTTTAACGATTTATAGTTTGTGAGATAAATCATTTTAAATGATTTGGATGAATTTCCATATTTAATTGAAGAGAGAGAAATATAGAGAGAATATCTGGTCCAGAATTGTTCTCGCGTTCTTTTTTTTTTTTTTTATGAGTTCTCAAATAACCCTTCCTCTTTAATACTATATCTATAAGAGCATTTTCAATGTAGCTTGATGAAAAACTTTTAATTTTTAAGTGAAAAACATCTTTCAAAAGCTTGACACCATTGGGTGCAAAAGTTTATTATTTCAAAAGCTTGATAATGAGCAAAAGTTTTTTTCAAATCAACATTATTTAATTTAATCAAAAAAAGCTTTAGAAAATGCTACCATTGGAGTAAATGACTTTTTATAGGGAGAAGATTTTCTTAAGTTATTCTAACATGACTAGTTATGATAGGGTAATCTTGACCCTTGAATGAAAATCAAGGACAAATTGAATTTTGGCAATTGATTTTCATTCAAGGGTCAAGATTTTCCCAACTTGACTCAAGTTGAAAAAAAAACTTTCCTTTTTTATAAAGGTTAAAGTTAATGGATTTATGAAATGACATGAAAAAAAAAAACTTTTAAAAGCTTTTTATCTTTGGGGATGCTCTAATACCTTATAAAAGGGAACCCACCCAAAAATATCAAAAGATCAACTGATATACCTAAAATACTTTCTTCTTTATTCATTAATATAAACATTTACACCTAATACACCTATAATATATTAATAAAATAATTTACAACACCACCATTGGCTCTTTCACCACCCGTCGCCGGCATTGCCTCCACCATGCGCCGCTATCACTATAGTCACTGTATTGGGCGGTGATGACGTACCCACCCAGACGCAGGCACGCATGGTACACCTAAAGGGTACGTTTCGCTTTCGATAAACAAGGAAAAGATTTGTAGTTATCAAGAATCCTATATCTTAGGAAAGAAGATCATATCAAATCCTTTATTCCAGGAAGTGATATACATAACGCAAAAAACCCTACTTGGGGAATAAGTCACGAACCCCTTATAAATAGGGGGAAGAATGGCTAGAATAATTCATCATCACATACACACATCTGGCTAGAATAATTCATTCATCATCACATACACACAAAAGGCATAGCCTTACCGGAAGGGAACCGCCAAATAACAACCATAACCACCCTCATTCCTCCGTTCTAGGTAACCAGATTAGCTGTACAAACAATTGGCGCCATCCACGAGACACTCTCCGAACAGCAAAACTTGCAAAAAATTTTGTTTTCTCAAGCCCTAAAACCCTAGAAGAATGAGCGAGGAAAATAGGCCGCCACCTGGTTTCGGTGAAGAAAGCATAAATCTAAACCGAAATCAGGGAAGCACACCAATAACACCTTCATCAGTAGGGGCGACACACTCCTCTACATCAGTTATACCTCAGATTGACGAAGCATACATACGGCAGAACTACTCCAGTATTCTGAGTACCCTACGACGCTTTTAAGATGCGGGAGCACTATCAGGAAGGGCAATCAATTTCGATGAAGAATACGACGAATATGATGGTGACACACCGCCAAGTGGAAGGCGCAGGCAACCAATGGATCCTTGATCAAGAGTGCAAAGAACCAACAATCAACAAAACAATGTCGTAGGGTCAAACACCCAGGGACAAAGCAACCTAGGGTCAAACACCCTAGGGCAAGCCAACCTAGGGTCAAACACCCAGAACCCAGACAACCTAGGGTCAAACACCCGGATCCAAAGCAACCTAGGGTCAAACACCCAGGGACAAAGCAACCTAGGGTCAAACACCCAGGGACAAGGCAACACAGGGTCAAACACCCAGGGACAACCCAACACAGGTTCGAACAACCAAAGTAATCAAAACATCCCCCAAGAAATACTAAATCTAGGACAGATATACAATGTACACGCAGCACACCAATATTCCCCAGTACCTGGCAAGTTCACTACCGCAGTACCAGGCACAAGGAATAAGCACCCCAGGATACCACAGTCAGGGAACATTCACTCAGAACCTTCAGAATGGGAGCCAAAGGTCGAGCACGGCGGGATACCAGCGGAATCCTCAAGGACAATTTAATCAAGGCTTCTCAGTCAACACACAAGCCCCCAATATGCAGGAGCACAAAGTCACACCCAGGGTTCCCACACGCAAGATAGTGGTCAATCCTACGTGCCACAAGTAAACCAAGCCACGCCACATGCGCAGGCAGGACCTACTCAGAACCAACCCCAACAAGGATTCCAAATGCAGGGACAAGTCCCAGGACAACATTATCAGAACACTGGAGCCCAACCAGGTCAGGGTTACAACCAATATTATTTAAATAACCTAGGGGTCAATAACCAAGGATATGGGCAGTATTATCAGGCTAGGGGCCCAAATTTAAGCACCTACGGGACAAATGTCTGGGGACCGGATATGTACCAAACCTTGCCGATATACCAACCAAACATGCCCAGACCATTCAGCCTCAACAGGATGCCAACAAAGTCACCTTTCGCAGAATGGATAAGAAATTACCCATTACCAGCAAATATGAACTACCCAACCCACCTAGGAATTTACATTCGCAAGGACGACCCAGATGATTTCTTGCAAAGGTTTGAAGGAATAGCAGAAATGCAAAACTGCATTGAACCAGTGGCTTGCAAAGCATTCAAAATGGGATTAATGAATGATGCAAGAGAATGGTTGGTAGCCTAACTGAAGGATCGATAAATAGCTTCGATGAACTCAAAACAAAGTTTTTATCGCACTTCTGTCAACTAGAGAAGCATAAAAAGACACATGTGGCAGCCCATAACATCAAACAGCGAGAAAATGAAACCTCTAGGGATTTCATAGAAAGGTTCATTGTAGAGTCACAAGAGATCACAGGATTACCAGAGTCACAAGGGGTTTCTGGGCTCATACATGGCTGTCGGAAGAGGGAATTAGTTGAATGCTTAAACACAGACTTAGCAGAAACATTTGATGAAGCAAAGAAAAAAGCCCACAAATTCCTAGACACAAAAGAAATTAGAGCCAGCAATGTGGATCAGCAAGGAAGATATAGTTCGTATAATAGGGAGGAAAAAAGGAAAGATTACAACATAGTCTCACTCCCAGAGATGACAAAAAGCCCAAAGGAAATATTGCTCACAGAGGCAGTAGGAAAAACATTCCCCATCCCAACAAAGTTGAGTGAAAGGGGAAGGATGGATAAGGACAAATATTGTGATTTCCACAATGATACATGGCACGATACAAACTCATGTATACAACTGAGGAAAGCAATTGATGAAGCCATCAAGACCGGTAAATTGGCACATCTGGTAAAAGGAATCCGACAACAACCAAGACAAAAAGCAGAAGAGTCTAGGGAGCAGAAAAATAGCAATACCTAGGCAGCAATCTATATGATAAGAAGGGAAAGACAGGTCGAGAAGAGAAAAGGAGTTGATGCACTAATCCAGAGTGTAAGAGAAATTTCATTCCCGCCAATCTTAGGAACAAATGTCTCCGACGATTCGATAACAATTAAAGCAATACTGCAAAAAAGATGGGTAGATAAAATCCACATCGATGATGGAAGTGACTGCAACATACTATACGAGCATGCGTTCCCAGGGGATAATCCACTCCTGCGTATCTTATTGTCACCCCCAGGCACTTGGCTAATAAGTTTCTCTGGGATTAAAACTCAACCTGCAAGTAAGATCATTCTCGCAGTCACAAGTGTTGCAGGACCACGCAGGAGGACAGAGGAGCTAACATTCATGATCATCAAAGGATCCTCACCCTACAATGCCATCCTGGGAAGGCCAGCAATGCAAAAGTTTGGAATAATACCCTCTGTAATACATAACATGGTCAAATTTCAAACGGATAATATTGTCTTACATACCAAGGCTACATAGCCAAAATATTCAAATTGTTCAGATTTCAAAAGCAAGCAATTGATCAACAGACAAATCGGGATGAACAGCAAATGAGGCAATCACAGGAAATTTAGCGCCTTCCCATTCTTTAGCAGCAGCCTCAACCTTCTGGGAAGCATTTGCATCATAATCAAGACGGGATGACAGGTCAACATGACATTCCTGGCTGAATTCTTCTAGCACCCTAGATCTCTCCTCCAAACGATTAGCAGAAATTCCGTCACCAACAGACTTTAAAACATCAGGATTTGCCAAAAGAGACTTGCATAAAAACGGGACATATTCGGATATCACCCTTATGATCAACCCTCAACGCCTGCAATTGCTTTGAAAGATCCTCTATCATCAACTTGTCAGCTTGAGACTGGGACAACAATCTTGTACTTTCAATGGACTTTGACTGCAATTCTGTTTTCAGCCTGGCAATTTCTTCAATCCTGGCAAAGAGGGTTGACTTTTGAGACTTCAACAAAGCTTCTTTTTCCTTCAACTTGTCCACCAAAGAAACAGGTTCGCTTTGATCAGCATTGTCTGACAATTTCTTCTCTAAGTCAGAAACATTATCATTCAACAAGGACTCCCTGTGTGTACTCTCCTTCAATGCCTTCACAACAGCTTCAAACCGGAAACGCATCTTAGTAAGTATAGTACTATGAGCATCACAATCTTCATCATATAAAGCCTAGAACTCCAAGGGCTCCATGGACCTTATTTCATTAGCAGTATGCTTGGGAACTTGTGACCTGAACACCCAATTTGACTCATAAAACTCTGTAGACAACAAAAGACGAAATAAGGAGAGGCAGCAGAAGAGAGTACAAAGGGGAACAAAAAAAAAACATTTTAAAAGTTACCTTTTTTGGGAGATTCTTTGGCAGATGCAGACTTACGGGGTTTCCTGTTAGAAGCACGGGACTTCCTATTACCCTCCTCAACGTCATCAGTTGTAGCATGAGCAGCAGCAGCAATTTTAGCCTTCTTCAAACGAGCACCAATAGAACCACCAAGAGGAAGCACGCTCACTCTCTTCTTGCCAGCACCAGGAATGGCATCAACAAGGGGAGGGGGATGACTAACCACTTCACCAGTTGCACCAGTTCGTACACCAAGACTGCCACCACCACTAGAAGCATTGGGGTTAGGCATCTGGGAGACTTCCTTGGTACCCTTCTTCAAAAATTTCAAGTAAGACATTTCTGCAAAATCAAAGATCAAAAACAATGAAAAAGCATGCAGGAAAAGTGTAAAGATCACATAATAGGAGCATACCATTAAATTCTTCCTCTCCTTAAGCAAGAACAAGAATAAGGCCAGCCCTAAACAAAATCCCATCCGGATACTGATAAATAACAAAACCCTCTTCCTCTAGAATGTCATAAATATCACCACAATCATCATCAGGGATGGGATCACCAAAAAATCCTTTTTTTTGTACCTTAATTCTACTCCTCTCATATAAAGACTCACAATGTTGGGGAAACAAGCTATGATGCATAAAAACAAACTCATTCTTCCAGTCACGGATGTCAACACCACCTTTAATAAAACACTCAATACCTGGCCTATTGGCGATGGTAATCCAGTCACCGGCGGCAGAAATACTTAACAACCTTCTAAATAGAGTGACAGATGGTTCAACACCATAAGCACGACACACAATCTCAAAAGCAATTATTCTAGCACAGCCTAGCGGATGCATCAGGGAGATATGACATTTAAAATATTTCAAGATTTCAAGAAAAATGTTGGGAAAAGGATATCTTAGATTTCCCATAGTAAAAGTTTTCACATAAATGCTAACAAACCCATTTGGGGGTTTTAGAGCACTTTGGGAACGAGTGGGAAGACAAAAAGATAAATGACGACCAGGAAAAAACTGATCAACAAAATCCCTAAGAGTGTCGGCATCAACAACAGATTTTGTAACACCAATACCGCGCTTCGCCATTTAATCTAGGGTTTATTTAAAAAGAACAGAAAAAAAAGCAAATGATCGTACCTTTAATGGATGACGACTTTCTCTCTCAAGAAGCAGCAAAAAGTTTTGATCGGATGAAAATTATGATCGATATTAATCAAGAAGATATTTATATGATCACCCAAAGGAGTAGCCGTCGATCGAGTTTTAAGTTTTGAGATACACGCCCACTAACTCAAGGATTAAATACTGCAAACCTACCAAGGATATTTTCAAAACAGACCCTACGCTTTGCATCAAATTACAAGAAAAGACAGACGAAGGGCAGATAAGAGTCTAATACGATGATCCTCGTAGAGTCACCCCATTAGACTGGGGGGCTTGATGACGTACTCACCCAGACGCAGGCACGCTGAGTACACCTAAAGGGTACGTTTTGCTTTCGATAAACAAGGAAAGGATTTGTATTAATCAAGAATCATATATCTTAGGAAAGAAGATCATATAAAATCCTTTATTCCAGTAAGTGATATACATAACGCAAAAAACCCTACTTGGGGAATAAGTCACGAACCCCCTATAAATAGGGGGAAGAATGGCTAGAATAATTCATCATCACATACACACATTCTTGGCGTACAAAAGGCATAGCCTTACCGGAAGGGAACCGCCAAATAACAACCATAACCACCCCCATTCCTCAGTTGTAAGCAACCGGATTGGATGTACAACCAGGCGGCATATGCCTTGTTTGATTTAATGATTAAATCGATCACACAATGTTTTTCTTTATTTAATTCTAAAGCGATTATTAAAACCACCTAGAATTAATGTATAATAATAAACTTATTTTTTGAAAAACATGGTCAAAAAGATTCTTCATTTTTTTTTTCTGAAAATTGCTAGCTATAATTTGCTTTTGTCCTTTTATGAGGATAAATCATTGTTCTCCATTATAAGTCCATATATATATATATATATATATATATTAACGAAATTACATGTAATTCTATTTTGGGTGACGGTATTTAGTTAAATTAACTAGATTTAGTCAACCAACTCCACTTAGGTGGTTTGGCCAGAGGTATTCTGAATCCACTATATATGCCCGGGAAATGAGTTTTTCTCAAGGTCTCGGGTTCGAGTCTTGAGTTTCTTATCTAAAGGTATTTTTTATGAGGAGAGAGTTAGAGGTCCAACAATTCGTTTGTTAAATCGCCTTCAGCACATCTGAATCGAAACTAACTTTACAAAAAAAAAAAAAAAAACCCACCGAATTTTACAAAACGAAAAAAAAATTGGCACATGAAACTACGATTTACTAAATACTATATGGAAAAGTGAATATTGTCCGACACCTAAGCTTAGGTGTAACATCTCTCACATACTAATATTTTAGTATTTTTTTTTAGGGATTTGATAACTAGTGCCCCTAGTGCACTAGTTAAGAAACATTTAATGAAGTATTTATTGAAGTCTAATTTTCCTAAAATATAGAAATATGTATTAATTATTCAATTAAAAATAGAAATTGTTGAGTTAAATTAATACACATTAAATAAAATTTTTGATTAATAAGGAAATAATAAGTTCATTAAATGCTTCTTAACTAGTGCACTAGGGGCACTAGTTAGCAAATCCCTTTTTTTAATGAATAAATGTTTAGCCCCAATGAATTTTAAGGATTAAAAAATCAATATGTGAATGTTTCACATCTAAGCCTAGATACCCAACAGCCTTATATTACCATTCCCTTACTATCTCTCTATCTATCTATCTATTCTATCTATCTATAATAATATAACTAAAAGAAAAGGGTTGGGGGTACACGTACTTGGCACCCCTAATCCCCTTCCTTTATCCTAATCATCTATCACCAATTTTCACTTTAACCCTAATCTAAAACAATTAATTTACACTTTTTGGTTTTACATCACAAATTTACACTTTAACCCAATTTAAAAATAATTAACTTACATTTTTTGATTTTCCATCACCAATTTACACTTTAACCTAATTTAAAAATAATTAATTATACTTTTTGATTTTTCCATCACTAATTTACAAGTAAAAATAATTAATTTACACTTTTTGGTTTTTCATCACCAATTTACAATTTCCCTCAATTTAAAGATAACTAGTTACACTTTTCGGTTTTATTGGTAATGTATAATATAACTCAGGTACGACAAAAAAAAAAAAAAAAAAAAAAAAAAAGAAGAAGAAGCCACTATCAACTACAAAAGGGTTTTTCTTTTTATATACTTTGCACATAATTAATCATTATTATTATTTTTTAACATTGAATTCTTATGTTATTGTTATTATTATTAATTTTTATTTAGTTTGTTGACCGTTATAGGTTCGTTATGGCTTTTTCTTCAACAACAAAAAATATGACCACATTAGTTCATGTTAAAGATCTTAAGGGGACACATATCAACCATCATTTACGACTCCGTGTTGTGCATGTATGGACTGTTTCGGAGTGGAACAACCCGAAGAAAATCAAAACGTTCGAGATGGTCTTTGTTGATGAATTGGTATGTATTTTCAAATTGTATAGTTTACAATTTTAGAATATAAGAAACTGTAAATTTTTTTATTTAATTAAAGTTGGAAAAAAAAGGGGTAAACTGGAATCAATATTTATATTGAGTTCATTTTCGTATTGATTAAGTTATGATATATGACTTAACTAATCTAAATATTATATATTAAATTTTGTATTTGTAACCTATATTAACTCTTAGGATTTACTATTATATCTTTTCATAACCTTTTAGATATAAAGTCAAAATTTGCTATGAGTGGGTTTCTGATTATTTTAATATATTAACTTTGATTATTTTGATATTGTTTTGAAAGTAGCTCATTAATGGTGTATACTTAAGATTTACGATTATATCTTTCTATAAGCTTTTAGATAAAAATTCAAATTTTGCTATGAGTAAGATTATGATTATTTTAATATATCGACTATTAATGATCTAACTTTTTAGCCGCTGTTATTATATCAGGGAAAAATGTTACATATTGAGATTGTGTTGAATGTTATAGTATGATTATTTAGCATGGTGGAACAATTCATCATTTTAGTTTGTATATGACAGATATACTTCGGAACTTATGAAAAACATGATCCACGTTATGTTTAGGATTTAACACAACAGGAGATGGCTTTGCGAGGTTTTTGGCTCGACTCCTTTTTTTAATCAAGAATATGTTTCCCTATCTTTCTTGCATTAGCCGATAAAATCATTTCATCGACGTTTGAAATGTCCTTGGTTGGGTTCCTTTTTACCCTGAATAAATTTCCTGGATATGTATGCAAAGATGTTTATTCGATTCTTATGGTTAATTTGTTAGGAGTTTATTTTTTGAAATTGGATTAAATACATAGAAACACTAAGAGAACTTACCAGTTTTTTCCATGTTTTTTTTTTGCTATTTGCAGAGCACTATCATACATAGCCCGGTCAATGGTCAATGGGTGGAAAATTTTAGGAGTATTTATACCGATGAGTGGCTATTCAGCTAACAAATTTCCAAGTTGATTTCGGTGTATCTATTTAATAAATTTGAATTTCAATTTATTATATTTGATTAATATACTTTGAGATGACCCGTCCATTAGACGGGCTTGAACACTAATACCACGTTAGTTAATTAAGCACCATGTAAAAGATATATAATTATAGTGATGATACTTATGTTATGATGATATGTTGTTTATTTCCTTTTAAGTTATTGAATTAATATGTTGCTAGCTACTAACACCATTTAAAAAGTGAATAAATTGATGGTTGTTTATGGAAGTATGAAGATGAAAGCAAGTTAATTGTTGTGAATTGTTATGAGGGTGGTAAAGGAAAAAATTGCACGGGTGGTACTTTTTGAAGTCTCGTAGCGGTTCCAAAGAAATTTTGTAAAGGAAGACCTCGAGATTGCTTTGTGATTGGTGAGAACACCTGTTTGACTTTTAATAAATTTTCAACATTGCTGAGTGTTTCCCGTACCAACAAAATAAATTACAGTAGGCTTGTTTCTCTTTTGTAAGTTTTTTTTACCTTTTTAATTATATTGTCTTTATTGTAGTTGATTTAACTATTACTCTCTGTCCTATTTTAATTAAATAATCTATTTTTACTTTTTAAGTTTTTTTTTTTTAACTTTGTGTGTAAATTTCTTTGTTTGTATAAGTTTATATTAACGAAAAGTATATTTAAAACGGAATCCATTCGTATCCTTTTATATCAAGTGTTATAAAATATAAACGAAATTATATATAGTCAAAGATGAATGTAGAAGACTAGACAAGTCAAATTGTTATGATATCAAGGTAATTTGATATTTAAAGTGTAAGACGTTGTTATTGTTGTTGTACTGATCAAATTTATCAGTATATTAGTACGTAATCTTTGTTGAAACAGAAGTTGTTCAATCATAATCGAAATTCGAAAGTAGTTTTGTATATAAAAAGATTTTCGTATATTATCACAATTGATACTTTTGACTTGCACGCAAACAACAAATTAAAAATCAAGATGTAACTTTTTTCTGTCATGAATTCTCATACATTCGATTTTAAAGGCGAGCCAATTGTCTGATATCATAAGGAGAAGCATCCATGGGAGATTGTGCGACATATGATCGTGCTGCAAAGAAAGAGTTCACAATTTCCGTGGGATGAAAACCATCGTAGAAAATAGTGACATCGCGGTTGGGGCAAGGGATGGAGTTTGGAATGCATTGTCCATCTGACCTCACTTGGCAACATGGAGGATCTGGCGATACTAAACCTACAAAATCCAAACACTTTTGTATTATTTATAATTCTAACTAAAAAATAAAGCAATATTATTTATATCAAAAATTGTAAAGTGTTGTATGATTTCTTTATACCTCCTTCTGGTGTTGAAATGCCGGTCATGTTAATGAAAGTGAATCTTGCATCTTGGAAGTTAGTGTTAATCTCATCAATAACCGGCTTAAGCCTGTTGTTAAACAGTTCAACTGCATCATTGATCGGCTGAACGCATGGTTTTCCTTCTGTGCCAAACCTTGCGATCTCAGCTGGAGTGCACCCTATTAGACTCAACCCAAACACTGCAATTTTTCTTGCTCCCAAATTATACAAATTCTGTCATGTAAAAGATTATTATGGTTCAGCTGTTTAATATGATTGCCTCTTCCAGATCATATGATGAGGTTTTTCGGGATATATAGTCTCAAACAGAAATTGAATTTTTTTTTTTTTTTATAACTTTTAAACTTTAATCCTAGCTAATCCCCAACCTACACTACACTAAGCCCTCAACAAATTTGAAGCCAAAAATAAAATAAAAATATCTCATCTAAAACTTTTATTATGCAAAAAAAAAAAAAAACATGTTTTCACCTCCGTTCTTTAGAATTCAATTCCTTGATCTGCCACTGAACAAAATTTGTACAAACTATAATTATGAGAGTGCTTAATTAATTACCATTAGTTGTTTAGAGTATTGTCGGACGAGGACTGCTGCATATTGATCCGGAGTATAGATACGGCTTGTCACGTAATTGTTGGGCATCAAATAGTTGTTGATGTAATCGTTGCTTCCCATTTCTAACACGTAAATGCACTTTTTAAGGTATTCATTAGTAAATGTCTTGTTTCGTTGCAAAAGGGAAAGTCGTGAAATTATTGATGCGTGGTTAAGTAGTTGCCTATTCAAGCTGATCCGATCACCCTGCAAATGTAAATTAATTAGTTACACAAAAATAAATTCACGAATTGAAGCATATATAGTATTAGTTCGTTGTGAACGTTGATTAATTTACCAGATTTCTTCCAGTGTCATCGCGAATACCAGCACCACCGCTACCATAGTTTACCCCCTTGCTGATCTCTGGGTTAGTTGCAGTAGCATAAGGTGGAATGAAGTTATCCACAAAACCTAGAAGTTGTCCTGTAATTAAGCAAAATAATCTTAGTCTCACCATGGAGCTAGCCAGAAAATTTATTTCGAGTGGGCAAATCTTAAAATGTTACTTTTATGATCTTTATTTATTCCCTGAGGCAAAGTTACAAAATATACCCTGAAAATGAAATTTTTTTTTACATTGTACCAAAATTCGTACAGGGACACACTACAAAAAATTTATTGTTTGTACGCACTTTTTCTACGCATTCTTTAAAAGTATGTAGAAATCACTTGCGAAGAAATGATCTTCACACTTATAAGTGCATAAAGTATAAATTTCGTACACACTTATTAGTGTGAACATCTTTTCTCCACACTTTTAATATGAAGCTTGTAGCTTTTTTTCACTTTTTAATGTAGATTATCTGTACACATTTTTAAGTGCGAACGATTCAATAAAATTTTACGCACTTTTTGAAATTGTGTAAAATAAAGTGTGTAGAATTGACTAATTTCTTGTAGTGAAAACTGCTCACACTGTCCATGCTAAATCCGTCCATGGTCACTATTTAATTATATCGTTAGTGTTTTTAAGTTAACATATTCAGTATATATATATAGCTTAACAAAATGTGTAGCTAATTCACTATTTTTCGACGTAGATAAAATTTAAATAAACTGTTTAACCAAAAGCGAGAGAGAGTGGGAGAAAGATAGACCAATGACGTCTGCCTTGGTTCGGCCATTGGTAAATCTTCCGGTTGTGCCTTGAGGAAAGTCAATCCCGTAAGGTGGATAATTTGCTTTAGCCGCGGTTGTGAGTCCGTTGTTATTTCCACTGTCTACCAACGAGTCTCCAAATATGAAGTAGCACGGGACTTGTGGTTCACCGGCAACGACGACCAATGTTTGAAACTGGATCAATGTTGCAACTATCACGAGGATACGAAAGACCATGGTGAAGTTATAAGAAGCCATATGTTAATTTAATTCTTTTATTTTCGATAGGAGGGATATGGATTTTGAATGCAAATGCATGCTACTTAAAGAACGAGAGAACGAACGGACTACAATTTTAAATTTTATATATATTACAAGTTGTGTAACGATTTAGTGCCCATGCTTTTGGAAACTACTAGTTAATTTTATGCAAGTTAGATTTCTTTTATTTTTTATTTTCTCTTCATTATGATCGACGAGGTTTCTCGTTAGTTAGTCAACTATGCAAAATCGAGGATCCATCATATCCTGTTTGTTATTTCTTTAGTTGTTTTTGCCCATAAAAAGTGAATAGAAAACAACAATTCTGTTCGAGTCTACGTGTTTGTAACAATCTTCATACTTCCATTCCTTTTAATAATATATATTTTTTTCGGCCTATAAATAGTTTAAAGCTTTGCCACGTACGTCAACATCTAACGTCTTTCATAAAAAAGTTTTATTTATAATACATGAATTCAAAGTTTATCCATACTCCTTTATAAAAAATATCATTAATTATCACACCCCTCTCCTTTTTAGAAATAATTATACAATAGTTATATACGGAATTACTAAATTACCTCTAATAAACACCCACTATAAAAAAGTTTTATAAATACCAAATTAAACCTTAACGAATTAAATTACATTCTAAACCTTTATTCTAATAATTAATACTTTAAGCTCTTATCTTTTAAAAATTTCTACTCTCACAATTACATCAACCTATATCACTTGACACCGCCACCACCACCAATAATACCATCACCAGACATCACTATACCGCCTGCCCCACCACCACCGCTGCATTGCGCGGTTATGTATCATTTCAGATTTATTTAGCAAACAAATATTGCACTGGCGCAACATAAAGTGGTGGAATATTTTTTCATAAAAAGTTAAACTGTAATGTAAATAAACGTCGCAAATATTATTAAAGTACATGTGACACGAGGTGATGATGGCCGCAGCTAGCTTCGTTGAAAGCCGTTTCTATATTGTGTACGCGATAATATATAAAATATACTCGTATTTATTATCATTGTTAGAATATTTAAAAATGAGAAAAGATTATGTAAATTAAAATATAAATAATAAAAATATTATATAATAAGGAAAATCAGAATATTTAAAATTTACAAAGATTAAGACCTATCCAAATAATAGTTAAAAATGTTTAAAGATAACATGGTTAAATTTATTTATGGATTTTAAAGAATTGCTTAGACGCTAATGGGCCTTAAGTTTACTCGGGCCTATAAAGTAATAGTTATACATAGGCCAGATATTTGGTGCTTATGCATGACCACTATTGGGCCTCTTCTATGTTAAAATAAAACGTTGACATCAGTCTTCGTCCTTCCTCGTAAAATAGTTTTTATCTTTATCATTATCATTATATACACTAAAAGAAAACTGATCTAATAGCTTATAATCAATTATAGCTCTCTATTTTATCAAATTGCAAATTAATGATGTAGTAATTATAATTATAATTTACAATTTATAGATGTGGTATATCTTAACTGAACATACGTATAGATATATTCAATTAAATTAAAAAACTAATTCGATTATATAGACACAAGATATAGATAGATTATAAATTTAGAATACTTATCCATATTATATAATAAAACTTATAACAAATACACGTACAACAAATAATATGTTATTTAGGCCTCACTTTTTAGTAAACAAACACATATAAAAACATAATCTTTATATTAAGCACATATGACATTATTTATTTCTAAATATTGTTTAATAATTATTTATGATATGTTTTATCTAAACATAAAATATAATTTCTAATATTGTAAAATAAAAATGTAATACATCATGTATCTATAAAGTAAATAAATGGTAATGACTTATTATGATTTTTAATATTCATATATCACTAAATATGTCATAATTTACAAATTTGATGGACATATTATGATGTTGTAATATTCAAATATTGTTAAGCATGTGTAAACAATTTCGATAAGCATATATTTAACAAACTATTTAAATATAAAACTCAAAGTTTTAAAACATAGATACATTTTTTATTACTAAAAATAAACTAAATGTTAAACCATAATAAGTTAACATTTAATATTGATAACAATGTAAGTCTCGTGTTAATACACGGGCCTAGCTAAAATCTAGTAAATGGTATTAAAATCCATAACCTGTTTTTATCACTATTAACAAATTAAATTCATACTTAAAAAGTTTGGAAATTAAATCAACTTAAGTATTTTGTTTTTATCATGTTAATTAGAAAGTAAGTACCTTACGTGAAAAAAGAAAATAAATAGGTACTTTCAAAATGTCGTGTTTGTAAATAAGAATTCTGGGTACAAACAATTAGAAGATCAGAATGATGTACCAATCATGAGAATCATAGTAAGACTAACAACGATACAACATCATGCTTAAAACAAACTATTTCAGTTAATTTTTGTTATTAAGTTAGTTAACTCATATATATATGAGACATATCTACATATAAGGTTTCATTATATATACTAGTATAAGTTTTTTAAAAAAAGAGAAGTGTTTTTAGTCTTATAAAATACTTGTATGGGAACAAAAGAAAATTTGAGTCTTTTCTGTGTATTATTAATTAGAATTTTGGTACCCGTAGCTTTTTAAATGATGATCAACACAAAAGTAAAAGTTTCTACACAAAATTAACCGTCCTAAAGGTAATTATCAATCATCACATGCATGTTATATTGTTAAGAATATTGTAACTAAACATAATTGATATAGAAATATTTCATTGTCATGTATACAAGAAAACTCAGAATAATCCAAAAAAAAAAAAAAACAAATATCGTGAAATCTTCTTCAAGATGAACTTAATTGGGAAATATCATAAGGAGACGCGTCCACCGGAGATAGTGAGTTGAATGATCTTTTCGCAAGGACTCTATTTGCGATTTCCGTGGGATGAAAACTGTCGAGGTAAACAGATAAAGCCCGGTTCGGGCATGGAATTGACTCAGGAATGCATTGTCCATCTTCTCGTACTGGACAACAAGGTTTATTTGGCAATGCCACTCCTGCAATTCCAAACATTATTATTATCTCATAAACATTGCCAAAAATTCAGCTTCGATGTGTCTAATTTAGTTGGAACTTTCTATATATAGTAGTAGTCTACCTCCTTTTGGGGCTAAAATGTTTGTAAGGTTAATGAATGTGAATCTTGCATCAGGGTAACCATTGTTGAGCTCATCTACAAGAGGCTTAAGTTGCTGATTAAATACCATAACCGCGTCATTAATCCATTCCACGCAAGGTTTTCCATTCGTGCCAAACCTTTCTATCTCAGCCGGGGCACACCCTATCATACCTAAACCGAATACGGCAATCTTTCTCGCCCCCAATCTGTACAAAGTCTGTCGCATCATTCATTTACAATTTATGAGTATCTTTTGTTAAAGATCCAAAAATATATTTCATAATCATAACAATTTACATTGAAATAGAAGGTAAACAGGCAACAAGCTACAGCTAATTCTAAACAAAATTTCTAGAATAAATAGGTAGCTTTTTTCTTTTGTTTTTTTTGGCAAACTAACTTGAATAAGAACATTGAAAATGTGTACCTTAAGTTGCTGAGTGTACTGTCGCATTAGGACGGTTGCAAATTGATCCACTGTGTATTGGTGACTCGAAGGGTAATTTGTCGGCATTAGGTAGTTATTGATGTAATCATTGTTTCCAATATTTACTATGTAAAGACATTTACTGAGGTATTCCTCTGTAAATGTCTTGTTATCTTGTTTGAGTGAAAGACGTGAAACTATGGCTTCATGATTAAGTAGTTGCCTACCCAAGCTCACCCGATCACCCTGCAAAAAAAAAATGTCGATAAAACACCTAGAATTGATTCCAATACAGTCTCAAGGGTTTTTGTATGCATGTATATCAGGTCTCGTGGCAATGTGTAAACAATTCCAAATTCAAACACCTAACTATTTTGACAAGTTGTAATTGATATGAAATATGTTAAGGGTAATATATGATATTTTTACACAATTCGGGCCTCAACAACAGCAATGTCCAATCCCGTAAGGCAGGGCATAATGAAGGTAAGATATAGATTGTCAATACTTATATTCAATGGTAGAGAGACTGCTTCGAATACAATACGCGCCTTAAGCAATATAGAAAAAGAGGCCCTTTCTAAGGGAACTAATAAATCAACAATGTACATAATGTGCTACAAAATTGTGATTACCAGATGACTTCCAGATTCCTCTCGAATACCAGCACTACCGCTACCATAGTTTACGCCTATGCCAATATCATCGTCAGTTGCTGTAGTATATGGCTCGATGAACTTTTGAAAACCAAGAAGTTGACCTGTAACCATTTGTTTTTAACCAATAGGTATCAGAATATGTCAAGTTTACCATAACTTGAAAAATCATAAGGTTGAATTTTTTTTTACAAATTAAGTCTTTAATGTCATGTTTGTGTGAAAGGTGACCTTTTCTCGGTAGCCTTAACCAATAACCATTTCCGAATATAAATTTTCTAATTGAACTAATATCAAAATGTAACAATGGCCAACAATTTGATCAATAGATGTCCTTAAAGATAAATGTCCATTTTTCAACAATCAAACATCCAAAATTTACAATTATCAAACGCTATCACAGAAAGAAACAGACCGATAATGTCTGCAATGGTTCGACCATTGGTGAATCTTCCATTGACACCATCCGGGAAATCAACCCCATACGGCAGATAATTAGCTTTTGCTAGCGTATCAAGATCATTGTTGTTGCCGCAATCTACCAACGAGTCTCCAAATATGTAATAACATGGGACTAGTTGTTCTCTAGGAATTCCCAACGCCCTGACCTGCGTCAAACAAATAATCAAAGGAATCGAATACAATAGCCTGAGTTCACGAGCCATGATTGTTAGACTAGAAACACAAGGACAATTATCTATTTTGAATCCAAAATGCATGTTACGTTTGACACGTGACAGATGTTGACTTGTAGGAATTCTTTTTCAACGGTAAGTAAAATTTTTGTTTTCTATGGTGAATAGGAAGTCAATATCTTGAGGTATGGATCGAGGGAATTTAATTAAAAATTGTATTAAACATTACAAATTCACAATGTATTCCATCTCTGATTTCTAATTCCTTACGATATATTAATTATTAAATAAAAAAATTTGTGTATTTCATGCTTAATTTTTCTCTTCTTTTTTTCCTTTTCTTATGATACAAAAATCATACTTTTTTGAAATGTGTGGATCAAGTAATCAAAAGATGGAATCTAGTTTATGTTGTCTTGAACAAATTCACGTTAGAGAGCTCCTCACCCTCAATACCTTGTATGAAGAAAATCCCCCAATTAAACTGGCTAAAGGCACATCATTTAATTGAAATAAAATCTTATCACTTGACAAGATTTGAACTTGGGTCTTACATCATTGAGAGATTTGTGTAGATAAGTTGTACAAGAAAAATACTAAGTGATTTTTACTATTGAAAAATGTAAATTCATAAAGAGTCCATTATAATGTAGATATAATTAAGTATTTTTGGATATTATTGATTTCGAAATCGGAAGAATCTATTAGAATCTAAAACTTAAACAAAATTACAGTAATTGGTACTAGCCTGATCGCGCATGCTATGTCAAATGCTTTTAAGATCTTTATTATAGTGTAGAAATCAAAGATAACTAAAACAACTTTATTCAATGCAATACCTAATCTATTACGATATACGAGTACGTAGTTAACACCTTGACTTTTAGAGACAAAGGTCATGGGTTCGATCCTCATCTCATGCAAAGCTTGGAGGGCTTTTCCATATAGGTAGAACATGGAAGCAGCCTCTCTACTTAGATAGAGATAAGGTCTGTCTACTTCTTAACCTCCTCCATACAACGTCGAGGTATTGAGACTGAAAACCCGCAAAAGGCGGCACTGCAGTTTGTTTCTTACTTAATCTGTTAAACTTATGATGCTGCATTAATGAGTTTGTCAAGCTAAACATCCAAAACCAATGTAAATCAAATCTATGAAAAAGAGTTTATCACAATGATTTTTAATTAATGGTTACAAATTTTCATGATTAGGACATCAACTCTAACATATTTTACTATTTAATATCAATAACATATTAAGATCCGCCTATGTGATGACTTATGAGCACGAAGCAGACGTTGCAGGCTGCTGGCGACCCGGAAGTAGTGGAGCAGAAATTGATTCCAAATAACGAGCACAATCACCAACGGACGGGTCTTTCCACAATTCATGTGTCATATCAGGCAAGCCGAAAATCTTGAGAAATTTCTTCGGACTTTTAAGACCACCGGCCCATTATGTCAACAATAGCCTTGGACGTGATGTCTAATAAGCTCGTGATCCCCATCAGAGAAGCAGCCTCCATAAGACGGACGAGAAGGGAGAGCCGGTGGTTTTTCTCGATAAAATCAACATCAAATTAACTGATGCAATTTTTTCGTGAGGCATTCTTTTTTCTTGTGTTTTTTCGGAAGGGGGTTATGACATCTGAAGACTTCGGCACGTGATACACAAAAATGGTTCACAATTGAAAGGATATTGCTGGTGATCTGTACGGGGATAGGACTATGGCCGAACTTCTCGTTTTCGTCTAAATAATTCCACCAGGCGCCCTAATTAATCCCCTAGCGGAACCGACTCTTTATCCTTTTCCTCGATTCTCAACATATGGTTACGAACATGGTAAGATTCGTGACAACATATATAAAGGATCCACCAATACAATCTTACCGTCTATACAGTGGTACCATAGCTTATCCGAGTTAATTGGTTTCGTTGATATTTGTTCGCCCATGGTAACAAAACCGAACTCTTTTTTTTATATATATATAATTTATTATGTACAAGGCGATTCAATATATATAGCAGCAGCAGCAGCAGCGAGAGATATTTAATTTTCAATTAATACTTTTCAAACTGATTCGATGAGAACTTTTGGAGTTTTGAATTTTGATTGGGAAATTTGGATTTTTTCCTTTTTATATAAGGAAACAGCGTCGTTTTGAATTTGGGTTAAAACTTTAAAACATTTGACTTTGGTGAAGTTATTGCCTTATTGGGCCCATTTAAGTTTGGGTCAATATAATTTGATGATTTCACATTGCAATACAACATCGTAAATCATATTTCGTCTTTAGGTTGGAAGCAAACGGCTAGCTAGCTAGTGGCGCGCAACTTTTCGATCACACATATATTTTTTAAGGATGCTATCAATGTAAACACGCAAACAAAAGAAACATTTATTATGGCAATTAGTACTGCCTATATATATGACAAGCTAGCATACAAAGATCAGTAAATACATAATCTTATTATGTTTTAATGTCGAGCCAACTCGCTAATATCATACGGGTAAGCATCCATGGAAGAGAATTTAGTGTATGATCTTGTTGCAATGAAAGTGTTTGCGATTTCCGTGGGATGAAAACCATCATACCAAATAACTAAATCCCGGTTTGGGCAAGGAGTCGAGTTTGGAACACATTGCCCATCTGCCCTAATTTGACAACAAGGAACGTTTGGCAATACTTCACCTGCAAATCAAATCATCTTAATTAGTAAATTGACAATGTTTTAACTGAAGCTTGGATATACTAGTGGATTTTACCTCCTTGTGGAGCTGAAATGCTAGTCATATTGATAAAGGTGAATGTGGCATTAGGTAAAACTCTGTTCAACTCATCAACAAGAGGCTTAAGTCTATCATTAAATAGTTTCACGGCATCATTGATCGACTCAACGCATGGTTCACCCTCATTGCCAAATCTTGCTACTTCAGCTGGGGTACACCCTATGAATCCCAAACCAAAAATGGCAACCTTTCTAGCTCCCAAAGTATACAAAGTCTACCATATGTATATGAAATAAGTACAAGGGTTATTCAAACTTATAATAATTAAGTTATCTATTCTAAACCATGACGAATGATATTACTACTTGTTTTAAAAGTATACTATACCTTCAATTGTTGCCTATATTGCTTAATGAGGATCGATGCATATTGATCAGGGGTAAATAAGCGGCTTGATGGGTAAATGTTAGGCATCAAGTAGTTATTGATATAATCGTTGCTTCCAATATTTAGTAAGTAGATGCATTTGTTCAAGTATGCATTCGTGAAAGTTGGGTTTCGTTGTAGGAGTGAAAGGCGTGAAACTATTGCTTTGTGATTTAGTAGTTGTCTATTCAAGCTCACACGATCACCCTGCAAAGTAACATATCAATTCAATGAACATATCATTTATATTGTCTTAACGATATGATAAATGGATGTTACTATACATTGTATGGTTACGTTTCAGAAGCCATTATTCGCGTAGAGTTTACAAAGAAATTAAGGGGAGTTTAAGGGTGATGATCACTACCAGTTGACTTCCAGAGTCCTCTTGAATACCAGCAGCACCACTTCCGTAATTAACACCCATGCTGATATCTTGGTTTGTTGTATTCGCATATGGTGGTATGAAATTAGTAAAACCTAGAAGTTCACCTGAAATGCAGCAATATATATAGCCATGCATTTAATTTGTTGATCTTAATATTCATGCATAAAACGTTGAGCTGAGGGAGTGATAAATCTATAACAACGATTAGTCATTCACAACAAGATATGTTTTGAACAGTTGAATAGTAAATATATTTATGTACGTTATATATGGTTAAAAGTCGTTATAAGTTATCAGAGCGACTTAGTTAGTAATAGCTAGTACGTAATTGCTTTCCAGTAATATCATAAATTGACAAATAGCTAGAAAGAGAGAAGAAACTAGACCGATGACGTCTGCAATAGTTCGACCGTTGGTGAATCTACCGGTCGCTACTCCTCCTGGGAAATCAATCCCATAAGGTGGGTAATTGGCTTTTGCTTGTGTTAAAAGTGCATTGTTATTCCCACTGTCAACCAAGGAGTCTCCAAATATGAAGTAACATGGGACTTGTGGTTGAGCAAGTATAAGTGTTGGAATGTTCATCAACCCGACCACTACTAAGAAATGACACATAATTAGGGTAACCTTACATGCCATGTTTAAAGGATTTCAATGTAAAGAATGATGATTGATTTTAGATCAACGAGCATTGCTATTTATAGCAAGAAACATGAAGAGGTGTATAGTAGGCATATGTGGGAGCTTTAATTTTTCGAAGACAATTATTGGTGCAATGGCCAATTTGGAATGATACAAAGGAATTAGCGACTCCAAAATTCAATAGAAAACGTATGCTCCCAGCTAAAATAAATGTATGCCAGACTTTCATTATAGCCCCTTTTCCCATAGTTAATGATCGATTCAAGAGGGTGAATTCATTTATCACATTCTACTGTATTTTCTCAACCTATATTAACGATTTATACGACTTTTTTTTTTTTTTAAATTATTTTAGATATTTATACGAATTATATGAACACCATTCTGATATACATTAAGCTAGTCTACCATCTTATTAAATCTATTTAAGAATCGTAAAACTACAAGTATGCTCTCGTTAAATATGTGACATAGCCAAAAGTCAAATTAAAAAGTTAAACAATATATATCACTTAAACTCATTACTTTCATTTTACACAAAATAAAAGTCAACAAAATATAAGCAAGTTGAACAAACGCTAATTAAAAAGAAAAATACGCCATTTCGTTATAGCATTTTTGATACTTAAATCTTTTTATATAGTAATTAAAATATAGCATTTTTGGTATTAGCGTAATACGCGAGTAAACATATATATTTATCGACATGGAATTGTTTCATGATTTCAAAGGTTTTTTTTTAAAAAAAATTTGACCGTAAATATTTTTGTTTGTATTATATAGTAATTTATGAAAGTTATATCAACGTAAAGAATATAAAAAACTCAATTCATTTATATATTTTATATTAAATGTTATATAACACAAACAAAGTTATTTACGATCAAACTTGAAAGAAAAAAACCTAAAATGTCAAACTTAGACAATTAAATTGGGAAGGGAGAAGTACTAAAAGATAGTTGGGTTAATAATCTATTAACCAATCATAATCTTCGATTTTTTAGTTTTATATTAGCTATTATTCTTTATTTATTATATTAGAATTACTGGTTTAAAAATGTAAATTTGTGATTAAAAAACAAAAAAGTATAAATTAAAAATAAAATTAAAAACAAAAGCTAACATTAAAAAGTGAGAATTATTATTGGTTGATAAGTTATTAAAACAACTATCTATTATTATATTAAAAAGAAAAGAAAAGATTAAATGAATACGAGAGCCTTTACGTCTTACGACTACTGGTATGTTTTGGGCTGTTTTTATTACGGCTTCAGCTATAAGCTACAAAGACCTAAATATTTACGTAGGACTAAAATTTGAAGCCCAATATAGGTGTAAGTCATGTACGGTTGAGAAGCCCATATAAACTCATCAATGGTTGGTTGAGTTTAAATTAATGAACTTTTCGGGTTTTTTTTTTTTTTTTTTTTTTTTTATTTCTTTTGGTAAAATCATGGGAGTATCACTAGACTAATCTCAAGAGCTAACTCGTTTTTGTGAGCCAGAGTCAAAGCAAGTGATTGAACCTTTATGACCATTAGGATATTTGTTTTCAAAAAACCAGAAATTAAACATTTAACCTTCAGGGAGTTTAACCTTTTTAGAGACACAAGCCAAACTATTAGACCACCATCCTAGTGGTTTTAATGTAATGACGTTGAAACGCTTTTGAGCGGTCTATCATTTTTATGTGTGACGGTAGTCTAAACGGATATGTTTTGAATATCATGAGAAATATTATTGATAACACTGCATTGATGTAAGTTAAACTTATGTCAAGTTTTGACGTTTTGTTATTAATAAAATAATAAAGCATGTTAAAGTTTGTTTTGGAACGTGTGACAAAACTATATACTTTGTTAATTCTCATATACTCATTCATACAAATTAAAATAACAAGATTTGATATTTTGAAACTTTTTATAAAAGAAGAAAAATTGTAGATCAACGCAAAAAGATTTAAGGGGAGTGATATATCTACAACAATTTTTTGTCATTCTCAAAATGTATAAATTATATTGTATACTATAACATTTAAAAACATCTTTTTATATATGTATTCTTGAAATTATTTAGACTTTAGAGTGTTAGCATGTAATTGTGTAAACCAGGATATATATAAACTCCATTACCATGTAATATGTAGCCTTAGAAACCTTTTGACACATTAATACAACTTTCAACTTATTTACCGTGCTTTACATGATCACATCTCTCATATATTGATGAATGGCTAAAGATCTAAAAAGAAGGTTGTTAAGAAGAAAAATGAGAAAAGATCCGTTTTTATTTATTTTAGCTTGTTTTTTCTTTATTTTTCCTCATTTTTTCACTTTTTTCATTCTTTTTTAATTAACTCAATTCATAAATAAAAATTTTAAAAACAAAAACAAAAAAAAAAATTCTAACCAGAGTTAGTGAGTTATACATGTAAGGGTACGATAAGGGTTTCGCCCTTAAGTATATTAACAAGGGGTAGCTAGTGGAGTGATAGGTTGTATACATATGGTGATCGGTGATCGGGTGATCTACCTAACGAGTTTCGCCCTTACCATCATGGCTTGCCATAGATCAAGAGGCTTCGCCTATAGCTTACGGGTTACGCCCTTTGAAAAAAAAATACTTTTATAATTTTTTAGAATTTTTCTATCGAATTAGTGAATTAAAGAAATAATGAAAAAAGTAATTAAAAAAAAAGTCCAAAAGAACAAGCTTAAAAAAAAAAAAAAAAGCATTCTCTCCCTTTGTACTTTCTCATTAGATCTATATCCTATTTTCCAATTTGTAAAGTGAGTTTTTTGGTTAAAAATTTGTAAAACATATATCCGGTACTAGCAATGTCGGGCTCATACGAATCAGCTTAAATCTGATAATAGCAGTGCCGATTAATTTCACCTTAATTTTGGTTACAAAATCGTACAAGTGTCAAACCCGACAATGCCTATATATGCTAACTCCGATTATTGGCATGAGTTTGTGGATTTAAGCTCGGTTTCTTTCTTAATCTTACAAAAAAAATTCTCCCAAAAACTTTGCTTTGCAAATTGGAAGGCATTTATGCTTACTTTACCAAAAAGTTTGATAGATTAGACCATTGAGTTGCAATCGATCATATTCAGATTTCAATCATTAAAAGTCCTTTGTTTTCTTCCATATATGTATTACAGGCATTATTTTTCATACACCTCTAAGAAATGTTCTTGGTTTCGTGCCAAAAATAAAAAAACTGTTGTGACGTGCGCTCTTAGACTTTAGTGAAGATTGCACACTATATGACACTAAATTACAATTTCCTTGCAAGTTGTAACCTATGCTTTCAATTAACTGAACGTCGTTTTGAAAGAATCAATCCTAAGCCTTCATTTTAGGCACGTAGTACCACATTCTTAATTTGGAAAAGAAAAAAATAATAATAATAAGGTGACTCTCAATGCCGTCTTTTATGAGTTTTGTTCTTAATACCATCTTCGGCGGTATATACATTCTTAATATGATAGTAGAAAGAAAAAAAAAATTGTTTAAGTATTTTAAAGAAAATGCTAAATGCATCCTTTAGGATTGTCTTTCATATCAAAAGCTCACCCTTTGAATTTTATGATAAATGTACAACTATTTAATGCACCTTAACTGTAACCCTAAAAATCGGTTTCGCAAAACCCCTATCTTAATCAACTTTATTGAAATCCCCAAAAAATATATAAAAAAAAAAAAAACGTGCCTTGGTGATTCTAATTATTAGGCATGTACTACGTAACATTTTAAAGTTTCATGTGCTAGCTAGAACATTGCTTTATTTGGTCAATTCGGAACTTTTAAATTTGTTTCTTAATGTACGTGCTGAATATCATAAAAAAAAATCATATCTCCCTCGATAATACGCTAAAGAACATTTGCTATCCTATTAATTAGGTAGATATTATATTTATGAATAATACACAAGAATACACTTAAGCAGCATGTTTTGATCAGTAGTAAACTCCCTTGTCTCTGGAGACAGAGGTCATGGGTTCGATCCTCATCCCATGCGGAGGGCCTTTTTCTACCATTTAGGTAGAAACTGGAAACAGCCAGTCTTCCTACATCTTAACCTCCTCCATACACCGTTGAGGTATTGAAGCTCAAAATCCGCGGAAGACGGCACTGAGTAGTTCCTTACTTTTTTACTTAAGCTTATGATACAATGACATTGACTACATTCTTATTTTTTATTTATCGTGTATACAAAGAATCACAAAACAATATACATGTATATATATTTGCAATTGCAGTTTGATTTAGTTTTAAAGTCGGGCCAAATGGCTAATATCATATGGAGATGCATCCTGGGGTAATAGTCTAATGTATGACCTTGTTGCAATAACTGTGTTTGCAGTTTCTGAAGGGTGAAAACCATCATAAAACACAGACAAAACCCGAAGAAGACAAGGAGTTGAGTTTGGAACGCATTGTCCAAATTGCGTTACTTGACAACACGGAGCACTTGGTATTGGTAGATCTGCAAGATTTTGTTTTAAAAAAAAAAAGTACCACGTTAAAACTTAAACCAACATATAATCATGAAACACCATAAATATTTCAGGGTGCCAATTCACAAAATGTTTTTTGTGATTGAAAATTGTTACAAGAATTTAAATTTAAAGGAATGTCTATTGTTTTTGGAGATTCAATAAAAAGAAAAAAAAATCATCCAAGACTTCATAGAGATTATTCCATCTAATAAAATTCCTTTTTTGACTAAAAAAAAATACCAAGAACAAGAATTCAATTTCAATTCCATCAGATTTTATCATAGTTTATGAACGAAACGCAACCTGAATCTTTTGTGTTTGAGCTTAATATATTTACCTCCTTGTGGTGCTGAAATGCTAGTAAGATTGATGAAAGTGAATCTTGCAGTCGAGTAATCACTATTGAGCTCATCAACAAGACTCTTAAGCTTGTCATTAAATAACTTAACCGCGTCATTAATCCATGACACGCATGGCTTCCCATCGGTGCCAAAATTCGCTATCTCAGCTGGGGTGCATCCTATTTGACCCAGACCAAAAACAGCAATTTTCCTAGCTCCCAAATTGTACAACGTCTATATCACAGAATCAAATTAAAGTTTTAGGGCCTACCGATTCACATGCGCTTGTAATTATAAGATCTAAAATATTAGCAAATAAGATTGATCGACATACACAAGTACAATGATTGTACGTGACAACACTATATTCTACCCGCGTTATGAAATACAGTACAAAGATATAATTACGCATATATATATATATATACCTTTAGCTGTTGAGAGTATTGTTCCACGAGGACTGCTGCGTATTGTTCAACGCCATACATGTTGCTGGTCGGGTAAACGTTAGGTATCAAGTAATTGTTAATGTAATCGTTGCTTCCTATATTTGACAAGTAAATGCATTTTTGTAGATATTCATCAGTATATGTCTTATTATTCTGAAACGTTGTAACACGTGAAATTGTTGTTTGATGATTAACTAATTGCCTGTCCAAGCTGATCCGATCACCCTGAAATTATGTAATGCGACCAAAAAAATTAGTATGTTGCTTCATACGTAGATACAAAACCAAAATCGATCGATTTGAAACCATTTTTTTATGATAATTAAAAACTCAAAAAGTTGATGAAATGTTGTAGGTAATACGTGAAACGGTTACATATATATGCATAATCGTTCATTATTAGAAATGTGTTGGATTTTTAGACCTTTTATAGACATGTCCTTGCAATAGGCCTATAGCGAGAACTTTTTATCTGTCCTTACTAAAGGCCTTTTTTTGTATATAGTGCCAAGGTAGAATCAATTCATGGAGTGTGATTACCAGATGACTTCCAGATTCCTCTCGAATGCCAGCACTTCCACTACCGTAGTTTACACCCGTGCTTATCTCTTGGTCCATTGCCGTAGAAATCGTAGAATAAGGTGGAATGAACTTTGGAAAGCCTAGAAGTTGACCTGAAATCATATATCATTGAAATAGTTGTAATTAATTAATTATATTACGTCAAGATTATTAATTAAGTTTATTTGTTGTGTATATATATGCATAATTGTGGTGATGGTCTGATGGATGATGTAAAATTGTTTATGATAACGTGTAAATACTTGCATTTCGTAAGAATATATATAGTTGACTTGATTAAAGATATACGATCGAGTATATACGAAAAGAGAATGGAAAGTGTCGTCTGTCGTACGTGTACCGAAACTGAAAAGCGACCAGTTCGTTTCATACTTTCAGTAGTATTATATACTCGTACTATTGATAAACATAAACGTGAAGCACCAAAAACATAACATAATAATGCTAATGCCATCTAGCAACAAAAAACTTGTAAAGATTATTAAAAACATATGCTTCCGAATGTAATTACTAGCTAGTATGTACTACTTAATTATAATCTTATATATAAAAATCTTGATCAGAGACAAACCAATAATGTCTGCGGCTGTCCGGCCATTTGTAAATCTTCCGGTTACGCCTTGTGGAAAGTCAATCCCGTAAGGTGGATAATTGGCTTTAGCCCCGGTCGCGAGTCCATTGTTGTTCCCACTGTCGACCAACGAGTCTCCAAATATGAAGTAACACGGGACTTGTGGTGCGCCCGAAACCACCACAAATAATAATGTTTGAACCTGTATTACGACTATTATAAATATTAACACCGTGAGCTCACGAATCATGTTTAATTTGTTGGACTAGCTAGAAAAAGAATTGAAGGATGTGATAATTTATTTTGAATGCATGATATATTCATACTACTTATAGAAAGATATGGGATGAAAGGTGGGCAAGTGGGAATTCTATTTGTTTCAACGGTTATGCGTGGGCAAATGGGAATGTAATCATTTATCATAAAAGTCAATTAGAATCAAGTATTATTTTATTAGTGATTTAATCCCATGCTTTTGGCATATATTGTTAACTATCTATGCCATGTGGCTATTGATGGAAAGCTCTAATTTGTTTATAAGCGATTGTTCGCTCCTGAATGGCCTATATATATGTTCTTTTGATTACGATGACGTACTTTTGAATCATTTGATCATGATATTATGTTAAAATAATGAGATTTGCTTAATTAGCCAAATCTGCCAGCTTATTAATTGTTGTTATAGTTTATCTATTACTAGCTTAGTAATTGACTTGATTTGTTTAGTGCAGGAATGACACGTTGTGATTGTAGGGACTGAAAGAATGAAAAAATACGGAGTGAACCTATGCAAAAAGCATTTTTTTTAATTAGCGTGACAAAATTTTTAATTTGTTCACGCTAACTAAAAATGTAAATAAATGCAACATTATTGGTAGTAAAACCAAAAATGGACGATGAGCGGTGAATGGAAGATGGATTTCTTTAGTGAAGATAGAAAATGGTAAATGAATGAATATGAATGATTTGGAGAAAGTAGAGGAAGACGGAAACGAATGGATGCACGGAAGATGGGTGTGGTACCATGTGATACCGTTAGTGGTAATGATCAAGTTGGAAGATTGGGTTCGGATGATGCCCATTTCCTTTTCTATCTTTCAAAACTATCCATATTGAGTTTTGTTTTGTATTTATTATTTTATGAAATATTAATATTCAAAATAGAAAGTAATTAAAAAGTAAGTTTGGAAAAGATGTGAGATGAAGAGAAATTTTTGCAGAGGTCGCCGTGTGGGGTGGTGTAATGGGCGATCCACCCCTCGAAACAGGGGTTTCATTTTTGCATTGACATTTTACTACAATAACATTTAACTAAAGTTCGCTCGCTATGACATTTGAAAATACATATCTGGTCAGACAATATTTCTAAATATATCTTATATCAGTGAAAATAAAAAGAATAAAATTGTGGGGCATTTCCACCTGCCACTCGCTATGACGGCAACCCATATTCTTTGAGTTTGAGATATCAATCGCGAATTCAAGAATTATTTATCATATATATGTACCAAGGTTTTATACCTACACGATATGCAGCTATTTACAAATATTTATTTAATAAAGTTTTGACTAATATTATTTATTTTGTAGCTATAAGAATAAAGATAAACATGTATTAATATTTAATCACATAAGTAAAATTATCAATAATATGATATGGATTGTTTTTATTAATAATACTAGGGAATCAACCCGGGTTTAACCCGAGCATTTTAAATAATATTTAAACGAAAATAAAATGTAAAATAAAATATATGTATTTTTTGTTACTTAATATATTATAACTTGGTTTAGAGATATTAAACTGAATAATATTATATTATATATAAATACTTATTGCATTAATAAAACATAATAAGATATTTCCAATCAAAAATAAAAGTTTAAAATTTTTTATATATAAATACTTATTGCATTAATAAAACATAATAAGACATTTCTAATCAAAAATAGAAATTTAAAATAAGTATTTAATGGGTTATTTATCTTTAAAAATGTTCAATACTAAATATAACATCATAAATAAAATAAAAACCTTTTAAAAAGAAATATAGACATATCACATAATAGTTTTTCTAAAAGTAACTTTAGAAGACAATTCTCTTTTATTATAATAAAGAATTGTAATAGTATTAATAATGTAATATCTTTATCTTTATATTAAATAAAAGATGATTGTTGTGACATCATCATTCCATAAATATTGCTTATTTGTCACATCCAAATTATTTCTTAATATTAAGTTTCTTTTTTTTAATTTACTTGTAATAAACACTTTTATTCTTAAATTTTATTGCATTTTTGTTTTTGTTATTTTATAAAAAAAATTTAGAGATATATATTTTTTAATTTTTTTAGAAAAAAACTCTAATAAATTATACATTGTTTTATAAGTTTCATCGTCTAAATATTTTTATAATAACATATTTTTAATTATTCACATATTATGCGAGTTAATAAACTAATTATAACTTATAAGATATACTATTTTGAGGAGACGAGTACTCTTAGACTATTGCAACTTCGGTAACGAAAATGCAATTTTATAAAACTTTGATTGATATGTCCGGGTTAAACCCGGGTTAATTAGCTAGATTAATAATGTAATATCTTTATATTAAATTAAAAATGATTGTTGTGACATCATCATTCCATAAATATTACTTATTTGTCACATCCAAATTATTTCTTAATATTAAGTTTGTTTTTTTTAATTTACTTATGATGTCATAAACACTCTTATTCTTAAATTTTATTGCATTTTTGTTTTTGTTATTTTATAAAAAAAATTTAGAGATATATATTTTTTAGATTTTTTAGAAAAAAATTCTATTAAATTATACATTGTTTTATAAGTTTCATCGTCTAAATAACTTTATCATAACATATTTTTAATTATTCACATATTATGCGAGTTAATAAACTAATTATAACTTATAAGATATAATATTTTGAGAAGACGAGTGCTCTTAGACTATCGTAACTTCGGTGGCGAAAATGCGATTTTATAAAACTTTGATTGATATGTCCGGGTTAAACCCGGGTTAATTAGCTAGCTTAATATTAAATTGTAAAGTTGTAATCGTGTTACATACACATAAGATTTGATAATTTTGATGGAAGATTTTTATTTATTTATTTTTTTAATTTCAAATTTTTATTAATATATGATAAAATATAAAATATTGTTAAAATAAATATGGAGATGTCATATAAGATAAATCCTACATGGCAACTTTTTAGAATAATCTTGAGTTTGAAAAGCTAGTGCTTTAAAAGGCTTGATTAACTACTCTTTTAATATATATAGTACAGTTATTGTGAGAACCAGTAAAAGGTCGAGAACTAATCTAATCCATTAGATTATCTAAATCAACGGTTAATAATACTTAATGGCAATTATGTAAATAAAGTCTCATTTAAAAGGCTGGAACGTGCATAAAGGGTAGAATGGGTATAAAAAAGAGTACTGATAAAACAAATCACTTACTAAAACCAAAACACAAAAACAAAAATCCCCAACCCTCAACCCCCTAAACACTCTGTAAAAAACTCTAAAAACGTTTTTTTAAGATTCAATCCAATCATAAAATAAAAACAAAATCAAGAATTGAAGAAAAAATTCGTGGTGTTTGTGTTAACAATTAAGAGTCTGGGATCTATTATATGGAAAATTTCAATTATAAATACAGGATTGTCTTTTGATGAAGAATAAAAGAGGTATTTTACTAACCTAAAAAAATTTGTAATTCGATTCATATTGGTTCATCTGGATTTATAAATTAGTGTTGCTTCATGTGTTTGTATAAGTAATTTCGATTCATGTGTTTCATATTTTTCTTGTTTTTTCATTGGTAGGAACAATTAAAAGGAGTGACAGGGTAAGAATGTTGTAATGATTTAGCAACTTTACCAATAAAAAAGAAACGACGGTTGATTTAACTGGTCTATCAAGTGAAGCCGATGAACGTATATCTGAAACACTATGGTTTAGCTGTAAGTATATTGTTTTTTTTTTTGTTACAATGTTATATTTGATGGTTGCTGTAATCAACGTTAGAAATACGGACACATGTGTTTGACGTAGTAAACCGGTCATAATGGACTGGACACATATGTTTAGATGTAGTAAACGGGTTCATCAAGTTATTTGTTTTTTTTAATAAATTTTTTAACTTGTTTAGATGTATTAAACTAGTGATAATGGGCTAGACACATGCTTAGACGTATTGTGATTGTGCTACTGGATACATTTTCTATCCATATCCATACCAAAAATTGCAAATTTCATACATGATAAGGGCAAATTTGATGTATGCGAGTCAGATAACATATGTTTATTCAAAAGTCGTCAAAATTAAAATTTGGATATGTGATAATAGGATAAAGAAACGTGGGTTTATTTCAATGTACACATTTGTATGTTAGGGCAATTGAACATGTGATGAGTTAGGTGTACACATTTATATGATGGATGGTTTCAAATGTGTGTTCAGTTTGATGTACACATTTTAATGTTTGGTAGTTCATCTGTGTTCAGTTTGGTGTACACCATTATATATTCGGCAGTTTACCGTTGTTTAGTTGGTACAACTATGGAACGAATGTTTGGGTACAAGAGGTTTCGGTTTATCATGTGTGATTTTGTGTTTGAATAAACATGTGTTCCACTATGAAACTATGAAACATATTTATGTAAATGTGTTGTAGTTGTAAGGAAATCAAATGTGTTCCACTGTGTGAATATCAACATGTGTTTTATTATTATTTGGTTCAGTCTTGTAAGATGTGTGTTCTTCATTGTTTCATTTAGTATTAAGTAATGTGAGTATGTGTTTTGTTATCATTTAGATTAGCCTTGTTTAATCATATACCTGTGTAAAAATGATGTTGTGACAATGTGAACAGATATAAGGGAATCATCATTGGGTCAAGATGCCCGGGGAGGATTTAAACGGGAACAAGGATGGTTGGCTGTTAAGTGATCTAAACAGAGGTGAAGGGAGTTCATGGAAAACACGGTTTTCATCGATCGATGAAAATATGTTATTTTATGAATGTCAGGGATTCCTTTAAGATTTGATCAGTTGTACATGTGTGTTTTTTTAAGCAATCAACTGTTTCACTTTAGAATGTGATAATCGGTCAGGGAAACATGGGTTTTCCGATGCACACATTGTATGTCATTCATTTTACAATTCTCATGCGTTCACAAATGTTAATGAATTTATGCTTATGAGGTCCGGAATATATTGGGTGTGATTTACGATGAACAAATGAGTACCACATTGTAATACATTTATGTAAATGGGTTATAACTTTGTTTCGTTTGGTTTATCGTAAATGCATATATACATATAGTACACGTTTTGAAAATTTCGTTGTGATCTTTTTAACACCAGCACAAGTCTGACAATGTTGTTAGAAGGAAAGTAAGTGGGTCGGTGGATGAAAATCATATATAGAAACGGAATTAAAAGAAAAGGATAGAAGCAAGAATCTAAGAGTAGCTTTTTTTCATAACTATGCATGAATAATGTCAAAATGGATATAACGATATTGGCTGGAAAAGCGAATCAAGGGGGTGAAGGATTCAGGATTCAGGAAAAGCGAAATAATAGGCATTTATTTGTTCCTAATGCTTTTATTTTTTTCTTTTATAATTCATTTATCAAATTACTATATTATCCCCAGGCTTTTTAATTAAAATATAGTTCTCATGGTTCTCGACCTTTTATTGGTTCTCATTTTATCTTTTAGCTATATATATATATATGTATTGAGGGTAAAGTTATTTTGAGAACCCCTTTTTTTGCGAGAACCTTTGAGAACTTTTCAAATCAAGTCCAACCGATTATTGTTCTTTACATGAAAATTGTTTTTTGATTGTATTCTGAATAACTTATGTGTAATTTTGAAGTTTATAATTGATTAATAATATTTCAATTATGATGTAAATGTTAAATATGAAAAATGCGAAAACAAAGCTGATTGCATAATAAGTAGACATTTATACAACATGCCTTAAAAGTTTATTCCGCTAGATAAAGAAATAGAAAGAAAAGTGTCCAAAATAGAACATGATACCAATACTAACTTAAATTCAGAATGTTATTTCGATGTGTTAAGGGATCCAAATATAGTTTGAAAACCATCAACGCGTTCCCATCGTCGAATATTCAAATTGCATATTGTCTTGGAATCAGCCCAATTTCCTAAGACGAAAACATGATCTGTAGGAGACTAATTTTTTTTTGCCGGACTAAAATGATCTAGGAGACGCTATAATTGTTAAAATTTATAAAACCCGATCTAAATAACCCGAAACTTGATTAACTCTACCAAAATAATAAATCATTCGATGGTACCCAAACAAACTAAAAAATAATTAGAAACATAACTAATGATTATAGTTGTGAAATATGCTAAGAGAAAGAATAACATAAACTTCAATAATAAATTATCAATAAGGGGAATTGTGTAGATAGAAAACAAAAATTTGTTTAAAGATATAAAATAAATATAACTTGATGAAATAGATGGTTGGTATTTCTTCGTTTAAAGTTAATGGTGACAAATGCGTATAATTTAATTAACCATAAATAAATCAATTAGTTTATGCTAGAAAAATTTGGAGAATAAAATAGGAAAAAAGTTGAATAATAATTGATCGAGATGTTTGTTTAAATCAAATTATTTAATTATTATATCTTAACATGCATGATGTCATAAATAGATGTTTTTAAACTAAAGTTAATGAATGAAAGGCAAATAGTTGTGCCAAATTAGATTTTTTTTTAACTATTTTTTAGGGATGGACTCCAACTTTATGTATGAAAGAAAAATTTGATTTGCTTTATAATACGAGACAAAGTACCCGCACATTACGGCGGTAAGATGGTGGGGGTGATAGGTCATAGAGTGTGATAGGTCATAGGAGATGATATGTCATAGAATGTGATAGCCAAATGTTTTAACCGTACGTGCTCCCCTCAGATTTAAAAATTCGTCGAAAGAATATCGAATGACATATCTAATGAAAGAGCATGGAATTTTAAGAACACCCATATAATTTTTATAATTTATCGATGTACGGTTTTTACAATAAAAGATTTTGAATAAATTAGAGAAATAAAATGATTTATGGAGAAAGAGAGAAAAATGATTGGTTGAGATTTGAGTGAGGGAAAATGAGTGGTTGAGATTTATATAGATGTATTGTACCTTATGCATTAGTAGGTGTAGATTATTGAAAAGTTAAAAAAAAATTGGATGGAACAAATGCTTTATAATGTAGTAGAGATAGATAATAATAAAAATTTAATTAAATATTATGTCATAAATTAATTAAATAAAAATAAAATTATTAATAAGAAAATACCTAATAATGCCAAGAAGGTTTTTGGTTAATAATAATGAGGTAATAATTAACAACTTTCTTTTATTTATATAAGAGATAGTAAAATATAGGAATGACAATGGGTCGGGTTCGGGACGGGTAGTGTCAAATCCGAACCCCCGACCCGACCCGATACCCATCGAGTACCGTATTGGGGACCCCGTTGGGGGGTAAAATAATGTCCCGAAACCCGACCCGATAAGAATAGATATTTTTCAATAATAATTACCAAAATCTTGTTTAATTTGAGAAATGATGCTACATGCTCTTGATGTTTTGAGAAATGGATATGCAAGTGTGGAATGACTGCCAACCCGAATTGAAGGTTTACCCAGCCAAGTTACATTCCGAATAATCCAAGTCTCATTTTTATGAACATATTGTATCATCATCTCCCATTTAACGTTCACTGACAACCTAACGATATCATCACTGACATAATACTACTTTTTTGGCCACATATTGTTTTAATGGAACAAAAGACGGTAACACTACCACGGGAAAAAATCCGGCAACGATACAGGTAAATTAACACTACCAAGCTAATTACAAACATGCGATTAACGGTAATATTAAAGATAACATTACATATAACCGGGAAACCCAAAAAGAGCTTGTCGGAAAACTGAAGCAATAAAAAATCCGAGAAAGGGGTCACTGGAAAACCGAAGCAACGTTAACAAATACCCCAAAGAGGGGTAGCCGGCTAACATGCAACAACGGTTACCAGATCCCCCAAAAAGGGGGTCACCGGAAAACATGTAGCAACAGTAAGAACAACTAGAAACCCCTAAAAAAAAGTCACAGGAAAAGCAACAACAGCGGAACAGAAACCCCAAAAAGGGGTGGTCGTAAAAGTGAACATTTTGTTCATCGCCGTAACGAAAACCCAAAAAAGGGGTTTTAGATCTCGCTCAGAATAAATGTGTAGTACGTTAGGAATATCGACAAGTCGTTTCCGGCATCGATTTCGGCAATACAAGCCAAGAAAACGATAGTATTTGCCTAACCCCCCCCCCCCCCCCCCAATCCTCCCTCGCATAAAAAAATAAAAGTTTCAGGTCAAAGACAATTTTGACACTACAATTTACATAACACGCTCCCAAAGTTCACTTACATTGACTTAGTTTGACAAATATATAGCTAATGCAAAGTATCAATGCTTGCCGATGGATAGGATACAATGAAGCCAAAAAGCCGATACTTATCAAAGGAAAATGCCGTTACAAAGTGGCGACTAATCCTTGCCCCTTAGACCATCTTTAATGGTTAGTGTATTCTCAGTGTATTACGATGAATACGCCAGGTATCCGACATATTGGGTTAAAGATGCCGGCGTATTGGCCCAAAGTATTCACCACCGTGCAAAAAGGATTTATGTATTGGCTTTTTAATGAGTGTTTTTGTTTTTTTTTTCTGATGACTGATGATATCTCAAGGAGTTTAGAAAAAAAATTGTTCACTGTGTTTTACATTTGCAGGTACCCAAGGTAGAAGACGATCATATAGTAGATATAGATATAACCAATTATATGTAAAACCCATTTTACCCCTTGAAGTTATTTTTAGTTAAATATATCTACATTAACTTTCATCTATGACTATGAAGTTTGAAGCTATTTGAAATTAAGTTGCAAATTACCTTACGCATAAATTTCTGAGTACTCTTATTTATTTTTAAATTATTTATTGTTCGATAAAATGTTTTTAACTTAATGTAATGTTGTTTTTAATTTTAATAATAAATGATGATGTTGAACCAATAAACTGATAGTCAAGTGTGAAGTTTAATGGTAAAATTGATTTAGTGTGGAGAGTCAATGTGTTGTTGATGTGACATAATAGTGGGTTAAATATGGTTTGATCCGTCCATGTCTATTACCAGTATAAAGTTATAATTTATAACTCGTAATGACGTAATTCCCACCCCACCCAACCCACACCACATCAGAGAGAGTGAAATTGTAGGAATAACTTTTTAAGAAAAAACTCCTTGGAAACTTTACTAAAATCCCGCCCATACAAAAACATTTCAAACCTCAACTATTTTTATAACCTGTACCCGCCCCAATACAAATTTCAGGGTCCAAATCTAGGGTTTCTCACAATATTTCATCAATTATACACATATATTTAATTTTTCTTTATAAACCAATTCTGTTGAATTTTCCAGTTTAGAATGGAAGGCCTGTATGGAAAGCTCTATGATAAGTACACTAAGCTCAAGGTAAACATAATTTAATTATAATTACAGTTGTCAGTATTTTTATTTATTTATATATTGTAGATGTATATATATACATTTGATTTGGTTTAATAAATAAAATAACGTATTCAGGCTCAAAAGGATAATGAAAAAGACCAGATCAATTACGACCAAGAAGAAAAATATGTTGACTATGTCTCTGGTATGTGTATCTATTTTCCCTTTTTTATCCATTCAGTTGGCCCGAAGCGGTTAGTTGTGTATCCGTTCGATTGAGATAATTTACGGGTTTCGGTCCATGTCTGTAGTTATATAGCACATTCCCTATTTTTGAACGAAAGCTCATCTCTTTATGTTATCTTAGTATTATGAATGAATGAATTGGGCAAAAAGAGTCTGTATCCGTATTTAAGCTATTTGTTCGCTCCGTTATTGCTTGTTACCAATATTGTGCAGAGGCAGACATAGATAGCACATAGCATTAGTCACTTTCATAAATCCAAAGATTATAAGAAAAACATAATGAAACGGTCACGCTTTTAAGTTGTGTTTGAACAAACTTGAACTAACAGTTTTAGGGCTTTTCAACATACTGCATCTAATTGTCGTCAGTCATCCATTGCAGAACGTATCTTTCTTCTTTATGCATTTCTTTTGAGTAAATTCATTGATTCTGTTTAAGTTAGCGAAACCTTTAATTTTTGTTGCTGTAAGGAAATGAGATCACAGTACTCAATCAACTTTTTTGGGAATATGGTTGCCTATCCAAGTGCACTAAAACAAACAGTCAATTCTTGAGCTCTTTCTGGGATTTTGTGTAAACGATAAAATTCGGATTGTTGAACCTCTAGCTGTGAGACGTCTCAGGTGCCACTACATTAGTACATTGTCAAACCTGCAGTTTTCGGTCAATTTTCTAAACTCAGTGTGAGTACTGACTACTGAGTATGTCAATATGTACTGGGACAAATTTGTGTGTCAGTGTGTGCTAATAGCATGCAGTGGATCACTAACAACTTTTCAGTACCTTAAAGTTTACATGCGGAGTTATGAATTTTGATAATCATACTGATCCTGATATATTATAATGCTTCTGATGGATATGCAAAGGTAACCTTATATATTTTAAGTAAAGCCAAAGAAGCATAGAATACCTCTTTTATGAAAGAAAATTAATTTCTTTGGCAACTTTTCTAGTTGAAAGGTTTAAAGACATATTTTCTTAAACCATTAGTTAGCTGAAGGTTAAAAAAATCATGCGTTATGCCTGTTCATATACACTTAACACTTTCCTCTCTCGAAACTTTGTTTCTCAATTTCTCTCATTTCCATCTAGGACTTTATTCATTTTCATTTTCCTTTCCATGAATTATTAAAAAGCCTTGGATGGCTCCAAAATTCCTTGCAGCTCTGTATGCAATTTTAATGATTGAATGGCTATTATTTTCTATAGCTGATAAACAAGGAGCTTAGAAAACAAACAACATAAGTAACTTGAAAACCATGGTCTCACTCGTCAGGGTCTATGAATAAGTAGTCGTAGAAAACTTCCTATTTTCTATTATTGTATAGCGTTCAAAAGAGTTTTTCTGGTATTAACTTGGACTTCAAAATTTTTTGAAGATAGTGTTTAACGTGAGTGCAAAATGGTTTTTTTTAATGCAGTTGTAGATGATTTGATTGCTCATTTAACCAGTGAAAAGGACAGGTTATCTGCAGAAATCAGTGAATTGAGGCAGCAAGTTATCTCAATCAGGCAAGGGATTTTCTAGGGTACTTCATATTATTTATTGCTATTAAGTCAACTAATCTCTTCATTTGCAGATCGGCCAAGGATGAAGAGCAAGAAAAGTATGAAAGGATGTTAACAGAAGAGACCCAGAAAAGTAAGGCAATTTTTGTGTTTTCATGAATTATTTGATCAGATTAGACCACAATCATGATAAGTACCTCATTGCTTGGCAAATGAGTTCTCTAGCCTCCTTTTCAAGCTTGAAAATTCACAACCCAAGAAATTTAACCCAATATTGTTGTTTTTCTCTTTGAATAGAGTCAATAAAAACAGTAATTACCATAAGTAAAACACATCTATTAAACAGTTTGATCAAAACCTCCAAAGTGCAGGTTGCATTATGATTTAGCAGCTTTCTTTTTGTCATTACAACTACAACTTGCATCTAAATGTGATATTTATCGAATTATCGGTCTCTGTCTAGTATCTAATTGACCTGATCGTATATCTAACTACTTTGTCTTCTCAAAATACACCACCAGGCCAAAGAGGAAAGGTTTACCAACTTTCGTTGTTACGGATAATAACGTATTAGCTGCTTAAAATTGTATTTTTTTAGCCATAGCTCTAACTGCTGTTGAATGTGTGCTGGGACACGGTAACAATTACTACAAACTCATGCAATGTGATAGATGACTTGCAACTCATTTACTTATTAAGGGCTGCTTGGGGTTAGTCTATATATTTAATGAGTCAAACTGATAAATAGGATATTAAAATCTATGTTATCAATTTCGGTGAAATTTTTGTGAAATTTCGGTTTTCGGTGGTGGGACATAATTTCAGTATTGAATTTCGGTTTAGATATCGTTTCCGAAATTTTCGGTGGTTTTGACCGACATTTGACCGAAATACCACCAAAATTTCCGAAATTTGACCGAAATTTCCGAAATTTCGGTGAATTCTGTTTCAGCACTTCCAGGTTTTATGTATATATATATAATATTAGAATTACCGAAATACCACCGAAAAAAACGATTTTTCGTATACCAGTCCGTGACCGAAACACCGAAATTTATGTCCTTGACTACTTAGATTAAAATGAAGCAAGTCAAATGGGTAGAATAGATCCAATCGGTTAAAACTGTACTTTTTTAAATGCATCAAAACATTCTAAGTTGTTTATCTACATATCAGATTTAATGAGCTTGTGATGTATTTTGAAAGTTAAGAAGTTTTGGTCACATCAACCGACCTCTTTCAATATTCACAACATAATTACCTTCTTAAGTATAGCATGCCTCGCCCATTCTGCCAGCTCTACTGATTAGGAACTCCTTACACCTCATTATATGTGCAACTGAATGGATCTTTTAACTTTTGTCCCTAATTCACACATTTCTGTATTATTGGGATATCTGTCTTTTATCAATTGCGTTGACTTCATTTTTTTGTAGACAAAGAACTTTCAGAAGAAATTCAGAGGCTTCAAAATAGAGAATCTATTTCCACCACTTACGATGACACAATTGGCTCTCCACTTTCGTCAGGCAGAACCAACAGCTCAACAAAGAGAAAGCGACGCAGGACTTCCATACATGACCCTGAAGTTGAGGTTGCTCTTGATGTTGGTGGTCAACATGATCAAAATAATCATACCTCACAACGCAAATCAGAAAATGCTCTAGAGAAAGAAAACATGTTCGTTGTTGCTTTTAATAATGCTACTCAGGTACTGTGTATAGTGTATGTCTCCCGTAGCTGTAAGTTCTTTTGACTTTGGTTGTAGTTATTATACTGACCATAGTAATGTGTATTGTAGCCTAAATGCTGTCGTCAGAGGCTTGGCAATTCAGGTATTTCTATGGGTATGCAATGGTTGTACATTGAAGTGGAATTTCTATATCTGTTACTAAAGAATGGGTCGAATCATGTTATGATTCATCTACAACTGTTTTTAATTAGGAAAACAAAAAGAAGGTAAGCAGAAAAGGATGGAAAGTCCGCTAAAGTGTATGATTGTTGTATTAATATAGTATTTTATATCTGAAATGCTTGATTATTATGATCATAATATAGTGGTGGCCAAGTTTTTCACACACCAATAACTTTTTCTATAACTATTGAAAGTTTTAGGTAAGAAAAATATGTGATTTTTGTGTCCACCAACCAAGCTTAGGCAAGGTGTTTCACCGCGTACAAAGTATTACCTGTTTTGGCTCATAACTAAACTAATAGTTTGTCTTTAAAATACTAGATTATTATGAAAGTTATATAGTAGCTGCAATTATTTTCAAGATACTACTCATAATTTTAAAATACTACACGTTTTGGGGGAAACAAAATAATCTTTATGTCCATCAAGCTTAGCTAAGCTGTTTTAACACATACAATAGATGATCTGTTGTGACTCTTTAGCCAACCCAATAGTTTGCCACCGAGAAAGGCTACACTTACAAACACTTTTTTATAAACACACGTGTCACTAATCAAATTAACTTTTTTTTTTCCTTCTGTTTTTTCTCTCACTATGTTAATTGGACCATCTCACATGACACAAGTGTTTGTAAATATAAGTTAGTTTTTTTTTAAGTGTAGCATTTATCTATGCAACCACTAGTTATACATTAGTAATCTGTATCTTACTGAACTTACTTATGGTGTAGCAAGTGCCTCTGATCCTACCATTTGCATGTTTCAAGAGCTTGTTGAGTGCCTACTCAACCTGAAATTTTCTATTGGAACTCAGAGCGGTGATAATACACAGATAACTGCAGTACATGAATCGAGTGGTAATTCTCTTGTTCACTTATAATCTGATATACGGTGTTGGTAGTTTATCTTCGTCATATAGTCTAATATCTCATTAGAATTCAGCATTAGATGTTTCCCTATAAAGAGTTGTTTCCATTTCTACAAGAATGTTATTAGGTTGGGTTTGCTAAGCTGTAATGAAAGGGGGAATGGAATACACTATTACGATGCAATGAAAGAAACATGTTTCTTTTACCTGTTTTAAATGGAATAGTTCATTGCTTACGGAATGTGATTCCGTCTATAACTATACCTACCAACAGTTACAGGGAACGGTAATGACTCAGTCAGTTACAATGTTAATTCTAATACCCCATTTATTCCATTCCATCATTATTCCAATATTCCATTCAGTCCAACCACATAGAATAGCATTTTATCTTTAATATTGTGCTTCACACTGAATAAAATAATAAATATCGACATGGGTCGTGTACAACTCAACTTGGAGGACTACGTGTAAGTTCTACTTTGTCTTTGCACGATACTACTGCTAATTAGATCAAAAATAGATTTATTGTTAGATCATGGAGGGTTTGGGTTCCAATTTTTAAGCCACTAGATTTTTACCATTTCTAAGATAGACAATCAAGGAAGCTAATAAAGGTTTGAAGTCTTTATTTGGTCGTATGGTGATTTTGCCCAAAGTTTACACACCCTTTAGTATGTCACTCCTCTGTCATGAAATGTGAAGCAGAGTGATTGTGGTTAGTCTTCCTCTTAAGGCTCATTAAGTCAAAGATTCTATGACTAAGGGTTCTGTCAGTATGTAAAAATAATATAGCTAATAAAGAAATTGCCCAAAGTTTGTTTTAATGCATATGATTGTTTGGCGCATTATTCAAGATGATTATTGTTATTGTAATCATGTTATAAGAACAGAGAAGAAAGTTTTAGCAGGTCAACCCAACCTGTTTTCACCCATGCTTAAAATTACTTGCCACCCATTCCACCTCCGCGATCCATTCTGCCACTTGTACTGAGTTTTTTCTATGTGATTCAGCCATATATATATATATATATATATATATATATAGGGGTGGGTTAGATTAGGGACTCCTTATTTTAGGGACTGTTAGGGACTCGATCTAGACCGTCCATTTTCATCAGATCTAATCACCACCGATCATCTCCGGCGACATCTCCGGCCATATTCATCTCCGGCGAGACTTACACATGTGTAAGTTGAATAAAAATTATGATTCGGAGCGGGCTTTGCCTTTAAGGATATTCATAAACCAAAGCTGGTGAGGGTGATAGGTCATTGAGGGTGATAGGTCATAGTGTGATAGGTCATAGAGGGTGACCGGTGATGGGTGATCTACCTAAAAAATTGTATTTAAAACATGTGTAAGTTACTTACACATGTGTGAGTCTCGCCGGAGATGGTCACCGTCGCCGGAGGATCATGGTGGTGGTCGGAGATGATCATGGTGGTGGTGGTGGCCGGAGAAGGAGGTAGAAGGAGTCCCTAACAGTCCCTAAAATAAGGAGTCCCTAATTTAACTTTTCCCTGCAGCAAAAAGTGCAACAGATTGTTTATCCGAAGCCAAATTGACAATGCAGAAAGAGGATTTTTGGTTAGTAATCCCGGCCAATGTAGTTAACTACCGGGAAGAATGAAGCAAAAAGTGACTTAGGATAATAGTATATACAATGCTTATGCTCTACCCTCGTTGAAGACCAAAGGATTTAAAGCTCATGTGCTATAATGAAGAATTGATATTTACTTTTTTATTTGAAGTATATGATTGGTGAAACCTGTGAAAGTGTAATGTGTTATCTTTCCGATAGATTTTGAAACGAAAAAGAATTGACACCTTGTGTTTTTAATGATTGGTCTTGACAGGATACTCATTTAATTTGGGATGGGTGAAGAATGAGTTAGGAGACGAGGAGTTGATGTACCGCGCGTCTTCATTGGGAACCTTTGAGAGAGTGGCACCAGAATGGATGAGGGATGTGATCGTATTTAGTAAGAGTATGTGTCATGTCTTCTTCAAAAGAGTATCCGCCATTCTCTAGATTCATGATTAAAATGTCCTTGCTTTACATTCTGTATAGTTAGATGTTCTAAAAGCTTGAATACAAAAGAGCTCTTGTTTAGCTTTGTATGAAAAATGTTGCTTTTGAGGATTATGGGGCTAGCTGTTTTTTATGTGTTAAATGTCAGAACTGATGTAAGATTAATGCACATATTTTTGTTATATATTTGGCTTAGTATATACATAACAAGCTGTGTTTTGTGTTTTCGTAACTGCTTGACTTTTGTTTGCTGTTGAATGTTCTTTAGTTTGTATCAAACTTAGCAGAGGATGAGTCAATGAGGTTGGTGGCTTATCGGTAAGGTTTTTGACTCATATGATCTTATGGGATCAATATAGTTATTGTTATACATGTTTCTTTATTGTCACATTTTACATGTTATCGTGATATGTCATCAACCAGAATTAAATTCGTCCATCAATCATTGCAATTACATTCGTCCATCAATTGTTTCGTAAATCTTCGTGTATCAATTTAACCATGATCTACGGGTCAAAATCTTGTCTTATTTGTTTTACTTTAATACTTGTTTTACAATACCCAACCCCAGTATAGCAAATAGTGTTAATAACTATTTTAATGTATTGAATGTTTTGTAATATTTGATTTACATAGTATGTCCACAAACAAATGAACATGAACATAGCAATATTTTAATGAACAAATACCAACACATCTTTATGTTTCAGTTATTTATTCTTGAGCCATTGTTCAGTTAGACAAACAATTATATATATAGTTTATGTTCATGATCAATGTATAGTTAGAGCCCAGGATATTATGTTTCTCGAATCATAACATGTCTTCTACGTTGTTAACTTTACTCGACATTTATGCTTAGCTAACATACCTGCACTTGCATTGCCCAAAGGAGCTGACCGGCTTTGAAATATTCAGCTTTGCCAAGACAAAGCCTTCAAAACTTTGAACAACATTAACATAAAAAGAAAAAACTAAAGAAAGATCTAGGTTTTTTCTATGGTTGCAACTTGCAAGGTAATATGAATAGGACAGGAAACCATTGCGAAAAATGGGAGCTTGTTGGGTATAAGCTCATGAGATAAGCAAAGTATATAAAGTATAAACACAAATCCACGAGACTTGTTTTGTCAACATTTAAGTGGTGCTAGTTCTTCCAACAAACACTTAAGAAACATAAGTTTCTATTCTGGCAAAAACCTTTTGAGCTCACCTGAATATTATGTTTTCGTGCCGCCATGTGGTTCTTTAGGAGTTCATATAAAAACAGAGTCAAAGGCTACAGGCACAAAGGAAAGGCCAAAGTCAGAGGCTAGAAGAAGAGAGGGCGGTGGTGCTAGTTCTTCCAAATGAAAAAATGAGGGACGGGTTCTGTGGGCACACGACTGTAAATAACTTTAGTTTTATGTGACATTTGAGGACAAATTATGCTTCCCCCTATTTTCCTCTTGTTGGGTTTTGTAAGCGAAAAAATGTGAAGTTTTGCAGCAGAATTTAGATGGTACTTCGGTTGTGTATGCGCTCATCTTGGGTGCAAAAATTTATGGTATTTTAAATTGTGATTCATCTATTACTTTGTTTTGGAGCCTAGCGTTCAAATTTTATGGATAGGAAAAAGTAGAACTGTTGGTACATTATTATTGTGACAACAATGAGAAAGATATAAAATCGTTGGACATCTCTTTTCTGGATATATTACGAGTTGAGTTGGATTGGCAATATATCTTTATACTAGTCTTCAAGTCCATTCGATAGCCGGGTGGTTTTAGAGGATATGTTTTTTAGCTTTAGTTTCAATATATTTCCTTTCTCTTGACGGAATATCTCAATACCCGAGCTCCTGCTTTCCTAGTGTTTTTTAGTTATATTATAGGTTATGAAATTTGAAACACTAACTTAGTATCCTCAAAGTTTAAAGGTTATCTCATTAAAGTGTTCAAAATTTTAAAACGAATACACAAAAATTTAATAATTAATTGTTAAACTTTGGCCTGAGAAGTTATATATATCATCGAACCTTATAGTAAGAATTCGTCTTTGTAAGGTACCACAAATATCCTTATTTAGTATAAATCCGGACACCATGCTAATTGATCACAACTATAGTTGAGCCAAGTGATAAATGTCTATGGGAAAAACATCAGAGGGATTAGTTGATAGATATGTTCTTGTGGCAGCTATCTTGTTAGCAGCTTCTGTAGAATGATATGCATCCCAAAAGAAATATTCATTCCTATTAAGACATGGTACTTCAAATGGTAGACATGAGAGACCTCCATTGTCCACACCCGTTCCACAACATGCACTATTCACCACTTTAAATCCTATACAAACAAAAACGATGAGTCAATATATATGTAATTCAAATGGTTTTTATGAAAAAAGAGCTAAAATAAAGCTTAATATAAAAGCGAAAATTTCATTACAAAATGAGACAACACCAAAAACAATATTCAGTTCTGTCAAGGATGGTAAAGGTGAGATGTAAACAGTCATATCTCTATCTGAAGATAGAAATACTTCTTACAGAAAGACCTTAAACTAAAGTATGTGTTAAGAGAATACATGACACACAAGTATTGATGTATGTGGATATAAGAAAGTTGAGGTTTTACCAAAATGTGAAGGCTGATGGATGGCTTCCATGCTCATATCGTAGAAGTTTAAATAGATAAATTTCGCATCTTGTAGCCTCATGTCATTGTTAAGATCATAAACTAGTGATATGAGATTGCGATTGAATAGTCGAATTCCTATATCAATGTATTCAACACAAGTGTCATTCTCAGAGTGACGCGCCATTTCGTATGGGGTACAACCGACCGGACCCAAACCGTGCATAACAAACTTCCTTGCTCCGTAGTTGTACAATGTCTTGTATTGAAATTGATAGAACAAACATTAGTCATACATCCTTCCATTTTGTATTTATAAGGAGGTGAGTGTTGGAATAGTAGCAACTTTTAATAAATAAAAAAAACTCTACAAAATATATAAACGGACTCTTTTAATGTCAACATAATGAAATCTTTTGAAATTTAATTAATTGTGTATGACTGTTAGGATTTAATTTTGTTAGTTCGGGCCGGAGTCCATGTTACGAATGAGGCCCAAAGTTATAAGAAATACCGAATAAATCTTTAGATATATGATTTGGGCTGGAGTCCATGTTACGGTTGTTGTTTCTATTTTAATATTTTATAATTACATCCCTAACAGTAAACATCAAATGTAGTACGGTAATTTTTTTGTATAACATAAAAAAAAAAAAAAATTTTACAGCAATTTTTTTATAACGTTAGATCTCAAAATTTTGAATACTCTCTAAGACTCTAACAACCAAACATAACTTTTTATCATTATGAAATAGGAGTATTTTTTAAAAAAGTTACAAAAAAAAAATAAAAATACTAAGAACTGAGATATTAAGTAAAACGTACTCACCAAAATCTGGCTTCTATATTGTTGAATAAGGGCGTCCGTGAATTCTTCAAGCGTAAACAAGTTGCTGGTTTCGTATACTGCTGGTATATAATAGTTGTTAAGGTAATCGTTACTGCCAAATCCGACACTATATATGCACTTATTTAGATGTCTTGATGCCAAATCAGGCCCTCCGAGAATTTTTCTGATACTAGACATTGTCATTTGGTGATTTATCAGTTGTTGATTAAAGGTTATCCGATCTCCCTGCATGTATAACAATTACATTACATATATATACTACATTTGTATTAGTATAACAACTTTAAAGTATACGTAAGCAAATCTTGTTATTAATTGTTTATGTCCATATATGGGTGTGAAAATCTATTTTTTTTTTACAATAGTACACTAACTTTGAATATCATATCTTTAGTAATAGACATCAAGAAAAAGGTGTGAAAAGGTTTGAATTTTTGTTGAAGTGAAATATGAATTTAAATCATTACCAGATGTTGTCCAGTCTCGTCACGAATGCCTGCTGCAGCCGAGGCATAATTTAGTCCAAGTAGTATATCGGATCCATTTGGAAACGCAAATGGGGGAATCCGACTAGTAAATCCCAAATTTTCAGCTGCAAGTGCATGGGAAATGTGTCACATTAACGACATACATACATATGTAACAATATTGGATAAAAATTATGTAACTTATAATAGGGTCAGAGGGAGAGACCGATAAAATCAGCATAAGTCCGGCCGTTACAAAACCTTCCGGTTGGTCCGGAGCTGTAATCAATACCGTGAGGAAGATAAATAGCTTTGGCAAAAGTAACTAATTTGTTGTTGTTTCCGTTGTCAATTAAAGAGTCTCCAAAAATGAAATAACATGGTACTACTTGTTTTCCAACTACCCAAGTTGGTAAGATTGTTAGACCATAAAACAATATGATCATACAAACTTCGTGAATGTATGCCATTATATTGGGGATGATTAGGATTTGATGTGTTGTATGTAAAGATTAAAAATGTGTATTATTTATATAGTTTTGAAGTTGAGCAAACGTTATGGTGTCTAGCTAGGTAGGTTTGGTGGTACTCTAAAAATAACAACCTTTAACTAAGTATTATACACCGTAGTATAATTACCAACGATTTATTTTTCCCTTTTTTACAGAAGACATCTTTTTATTAGAGACACTAGTCAACCTGACCCACAATATATTAAGGTCTATTAACGTTGGATTAGCTCATATCACAGAGAATTTAATATTTTGAATTGAAGTTCATAATCCAATCTCTAACATGAATGATTTTAAGATTAATTGACTGGAATAGTTTAGAAGTATAATAAATTTGTTGTTGGTACCCTACGAGTTGTAGATTGAAGCTATAAGGCCATGAGACGGATCTTAATTGCTAGAGACCAAAGGGAGGCGGACTTTTTAAACTGGGATCATCAATGTTTTGTTTAATTTACCACCTTATTAGCAATAGTAACTTAACACTTTTAGTGACAGACGCTTGGGATTTTGAACTAGAAACAACCACTTGAGATTTTGGAATAGTTTTAGTCAGTCGGGATTTGGGGGCTTTTGGGCTTAGGTCGGGGGCGATGGGTGTTGAAATGGCAAGGATTTGGCCGGGTTGTATGACATACATTTTTTGCTTTAATAAAAAACAAATTTTGAACTTGGTCGGGGAGGTAGGATTTGGGGATTTTGGTTGATTGGGTTTTGAAGAAATGTTGTTAGAGGGAGATGAGATGAGTTTTCTCATAATTAGAAATTTGCAATGGTACTATATTTAGGGGTGAACAGATCAAATTTTTAAAATGTTTATATAGGTTCTTTTGTGAAGAAAATTTCTTCTTGTTTTTTGGGGGTGACGATACGAGCTATATTTCCAACCGTTGATCTTTATAACCTGAGCTTATGATCTAACCATTCATTTTAGATGGATCTGTGTACTCTTCTCCCATCGGCTAGAATTATATGTAACGGATTAGGAGATGTATTTTATGAATTTCTTGCAGTTTGTGATTTTGTAACACTTTTAGTGATAGACGCTTGGGATTTTGAAGTAGAGACTACCACTTGAGATTTTGGAACAGTTTTAGTCAATCGGGATTTGGGGGCTTTTGGGATTAGGTCGGGGGTGATGGGTGTTTGGAATGGCTGGGATTTGGCCAAGCTGTAGAACATACCCTTTTTGCTTTGAGAAAAAAACCATTTTAAACTTGGTTGGGGAGGTGGGATTTGGGGATTTTGGTGGACTAGATTTTGGAGAAGTGTTGTTCAAGGGAGAGGAGATGAGTTTTCTCATATAGATTTAGGGTTGAGCTGATCAAATTTTTATGATGTTTATATATGTTCTGTTGTGAATAAATTTTTCTTATTGTTTTGGAAGGGTGACAATACGAGCTATATATTTCAAACCATTGATCTTAATAACCTGAGCTTATGATCTAACCATTCATTTTAGATGGATCCGTGTACTTTTTTCCCATTCGCTAGAATTATATGTAACAGATTATGAACTGTGTTTTTTGAATTTCTTCTTCCCCTATTGTTATTCTAATTTTTTACGGTTCATTTCGTTTGCTATTATTAGAGGATATGATTTCCTTAATGTCTTACTACTATGTCTAAACTTGTATGTCAGTTTACAAATTATATTAAAATTTTTAATAAGAATTTAATTTGACCCCTCCATATAAAGTTTTTTATATTTTATCCATTTCAATACAAAAGTACAAATACTAGCTAAATCAAACTATATACACCGGTAGATGATAGACATACACCAAAACTAAGCAAAGGTAGAAAATCATAGAAACTTCGTTGATTTTCTCATAAAGCTTAATTTCGCTACCCTCCAGCTAAATAAACGCCTTGGTATACGCAGCCTCATATATAATATGTTGTCCTAGGAAGACGTAACATCCCACAAAGCCTTATTCACGAAAGATGGCTAGTTAAAAGCCTTGAATACTCGCTCCTATGAATTAAAGTCGGCATTTGAGTGTATTCCGTTAATAAATATCTAAGGTCGCGTTTAGTTGTTAAAAATATTTTTTAGTTTTTCATTTCTAATTTTTTAGAAATGAGAGAAGTTTCTTGGAAAACAAATAAATATTTTAAAAAACGTGTTCAAAACTTGGAAAATAGACTACAATTTGAGGTTTTCAAACTTTAGAAAATGAAAAACAATAAAATAGTGTTTTCTAATTTTTCATAGAATAGTAGAAAACAGTGTTTTCCTTTCCTTTCTTTCACTTTCTTTTGTTTTGAAGGAATAAAAAAGGAAAGAATAAGAACTTAAACTTTTATTTTTATATTTTTGAGTTTTTTATTAAAACAAAAGAAAGTGAAAAAAAGAAAAAGTGAGAGGTTTTTGAACCCTAAATTTTTCTGCCATCTTTTGCATGATTTGTAAGAAAAAGCCACAAATTTACTAATGTGCCTCTCAAAGTTATATATAAGTTTTAATGACTATAAAGTTATATATGTAAAATAAATCTTTTTATCCTTTCTTTTATTTTCCTTTTAACTCAAAAATATATTTACCTCTCCACTTATTTTTCCTTTATTTGATTTTTCTTTAAACTCAAAAATGTCTTTATTCATGTATATAAGTTAATTTTTTTTCTTATCCAAACTATTTTTACTTTTTTTAAAAACTCAAGAATGCATAAGTAACTATAGATCCAAAGAAATCAAGAATAAACACACAATCACTAGACATACATGTATCATACTGTAGCACATACTGTCATAGACTACCAATCAACTATTTATCAACTACTTATATGTTTGGATAATGATATATCTTTCGTATCCATAACCGTTCAATAATCGTTCAGTGCAAAACTTATATCGTAAATAACATGTGGTACCTGAGAACGTGTGGAAACGAATAAATTTAGTTGATTGATTTGTGTGTTTTATGATTCGATCAAGAGATAAACCAAATTATCAAATTTTAGAAATAAATGTTAAAATTTTAAACGAATCAAAGTGGCAGCACCACATATCATTAACTTTTAGTTGATTTTTGAAAAGACGGTATGTTTATACTCACAAAATTAACTTTTATATATATATATATATATATATATATATATATATAACTTCATAAAATTCGGTTTGGTTAAAATATCATCTTAACTTTGTATTGATTGTGGATGGCGGTCGCCGGTTAATTTTTCATGTGAAAGATGATATGGTTTTTAAGTGAAAATACCCTTAAATTAAGAATACGCTGAGAACTTAAAAATGTCATTTTGATGAATTGAAAGTCCATAAAACTAATATAGTGTATAACTAATTATCATTATTTAAGTGTTTAACAACACATTGATCATTCAAAATCAAAACAATCACGGCTTTTATTTTGTACATCTATTTTGATGAATATGCATCCAAGATGGATGTCCAAAACAAAAAAAATATGATTTTCTCGATTTTAACAGATCAATGTGTTGTTAAACACTAAATAATGATAATTTATTATACACTATATTAGTTTTAGACTTTTAATAAAATAAAATGAAGTTTTTAGTATGTTTTCATTTTAAGGGGTTCTCATTTGATTGTCCCCTATTTTTGTATTATGTAATAATGTAGTAGACATAATCACATAAATGCACAGGAAACCTTTTTACCAATTACTACTAGCTTCTTTCCAACTAGGAAATTTTAAGCTGTCATGTTGAAACGATTGTGTTATTTAGTATACTTTCGTTAAATTAATAAACATTCTGTCATGGATATGTTTGTTTAAAAGTTCATCATATCAACCACAATAGTTTCCGTTCACGCATTGTGCGGTTTCAATTAATTCGATTACTTTTTGTTATTAATCATTTATGTTTGCTAAAAACTTTCACATATAAAATCTATACACATTCAAAGACAATACCACAAAAAAATTAATAAACATTTATAATTAATTGAAAATCTATAAACGATTATGTTTTGTGATAATGTATCGCTATATCTGTTTGTTAAAACTTTTGACATATGATATAGATATTATTCAAAGGCAATAGCACAAAAATATAGTTTTGATATACTATTTGAAAACCCAAAAGAAAAAAATATATGTAAGAAACCAAAAACTAACCCGTAATTTTAAACCTTAAGTGCTCCAATGTGGTAAAATTTGAATATTGTTATAAAAAAAAATAGACGTGTTTAATATAATTATTTGAAAAGCCGAAAGAAAAAACATATGAAAAAACCAAGAAGTAACTCGTATTCAAAAACCCAAACAGGATGCGATTTGAAAAAATCCGAATAATGGTGCGGTTTATAGTATGGACGAATAGTAACTCGCCACGCAGGCAAGTTACTATTCACAACCTATTCATTTAGTATAACATATAATAATATATAATATATAATATATAATTTGAATATCTTAATCTTAATATATAATAATATATAATATATAATTTAAATATCTTAATCTTAATATATTATTACTGTAGAACATGTAATAATATATAACTATTCACAACCTATTCATTTAGTATAATATATAACTAATGATTTATTAACCAATCAAATCACTCAATTTTATTTAATTAACTCTCGCTTATGTCATCTTTTACTTTAATTGTAAATAAAATCCTAATAATCATTATCTAAATATATTATTACTGTAAAACATGTATAAATTAATACCCGATAAATTAATACTATACCTCGATGAAATTAATATTTTGTCAAGTCCCAAATTAAGAGAAATATTATAAATTAGCACTTGATATATTAATAACTCGTTAAATTAATAAAATATACGATTTAGCAAAGTCCAAATAATGGTATGAACGTGGCGAGTTACTATTTACAACCTATTCATTTATTATAGTATATAATATAATATAATAGTTGCTTTCACTTTTCTTCAAGTTAAAATTGTTAATAACTAAGACATGATCACCAATTTGTATAATATAAGTATAATTATTGAATGGAAACCTTGTAAAGTTCTAGATCACAAAAACTTGTATTCATATATATTATGATCGATGATCTCAAAAGGTCCAAACATTTAATTAAAGTTGTTAATAAGAAGTATCCCATTTCATTATTATTGTTGTTAAATTAAATTATATATATTTACTTCTAACACATGTTTATTTTTGTTCTTTCAAATCGTTAATAAATGTTTGATGTTTCTAATTCATATATTATAACAATGTCGGTCCATTACCGTGTAAATATAGATGCTTGATTATCACAATTCAACAAATCATTAAGAAAGTGTGATATGCATGACTTTATTACCATCGAGCAACTTAACAGCTCACATGCCGTGACCAACAAATATATAATTACTTAGTCCCAGATCTGTCAATTAGACGAGTAATTTCAAAATATAAAAATTATATAATAATTGTGAAATAAAAAGTGTATTATCAATATCACAATTTAATGAATACAAAAACTAAAGAAGAAATATATGAAAATTAACATCATATAAATATTGATTTCAGTTTACCTTTTTTTTTTCCAACTTTAGTTAATTAAAAATAGAAACAAAAAATGTATGACCAATATCACAACTTAATCAATACGAAAGCTAAAAAAACAACATATGAAAATTAACTGCATATAAATATTAATTCAAGTTTATGCTTTTTTTTTCAACTTTAGTTAAATAAAAAGAGAAAAAAAAAAAGCAGACAGATAATAATAATAATAATAAAGATTTTTTTTATAAAATTTTTATAATAAAGGTTAGATATTTTTTATTAAATAGATATTTAAAAAAATAGAGGATTAATGAGTAGGGAGTATTAAGCTAAAGGAGGGGGATTAGGGGTGCCAAATGTACCCCCAACCCCTTCTTTTAGTTATATTACTAGTGCTCAGAGCCGTCCATTGGACGGGTAATCTCAAGATATATAAATCTTATAATAATTGTGAAACAAAAAGTGTGTGACCAATATCACAACTTAATGAATACGAAAGCTAAAAAAACATATGAAAATTAACTCCATATAAATATTGATTTCAATCTACCCTTTTTTTTCTCAACTTTAGTTAAATAAAAAGAAAAACAAAAAGTGTATGACCAATATCACAACTTAATAAATACGAAAGTTAAAGAAGAAACATATAAAAATCAACTCCATATAAATATTAATTTCAGTTTACCCTTTTTTTTCAACTTTAGTTAAATAAAAAGAGAAACAAAAAGTGTATGACCAATATCACAACTTAATCAATAGTAAAGCTAAAGAAGATAACATATAAAAATTAAATTCATATAAATATTGATTTTAGTTTAACTTTTTAGTTAAGTAAAAAGGAGAAACAAAAAGTGTAGAGTATATAATTTGAAAAATATGTTAGGGTTTTTTCTAGGTGGTATATATATAGATAATAATAATAAAGATTTTTTGTATTAAAGGATGACCATTTTTTATTAAATACATATTTAAAAAAATAAAGGATTAATAAGGAGATAATATTATGCTAAAGGAAAAAGATAAGAGGTGTCAAAGTGTACACTTAATCCTCTCTTTTAATTATATTATAGATAGACATGTTAATGTTCTTATCATATATCTAACCTGCAATAGCCCACCTCGTTAATAACGGTTCACCAGATGGACAAAAGCACTCGAAACTAATAGTACTATCTATACTTCTATATTTATACTACTATATAAATATTATAATCCCTATGTTAAAAGTTTACAAAAATAGGACATGCAAATTGACCAAAATACCCTTAATGAATTGAATTACCATCAACCCTTAATATTAAATTATACCATTAGTTAATTATATTATAAAATAACTTTACTAAACCCTTTAAATCAAATACTTTTACCTACATCAATAGATGTCACCACCTTCATCGTCGGCTCGCCGCCGCATTGCGCGGGTACCATGCTCGTACAATTTTATTATTTTATATAGCTAACCGGCCGGATATATATTTAAGAAAAAAGTTTTGCTAATAATAATTATTTATTGAAAAAATATGCAGGTTTGTTTATTCTTATATGCAAAATTTTGTATGGAAAATAATGAAATAAATAACGTAATAACAATCAAACACGACACAGCAAGTTTTCTAACATTGAAACCTATTTACATTTACAAAGCTAAAAAATAACTGAAAACATCTAGAATATTAGTGAAATTCAAATGAAACCAATCACCTAAAACCATGGGTGAAGCTAGTAGGAGGACTAGGGGTGTTTAGCCCTCACCAACCATTCATGTTTTTTATTGCAAATCTAGTTCATAGCCAATTATTACAAATGTTTTTTTTTAAGGAAGCCACCCCCAATCTATAAATGTATGATTTCTAGCGATGATAGTTCAAGTAAAACCTTTACATTTGATCCATAAAAGTAAACCATCGCAATAAAATTCTAAAGTACTAACATTTTATTAAATGATTATGTCTTTCACATTATATTGTATACAACGATTGGAAAAAAAAAATACAGTTGAGCCCCCTCAACGTGAAATCCTAGCTCCGCCTCTATCTAAAACTATCACATCATCCGCATAAGTTAGATATATAGGATAAACACATATCACAAAAATTAATTTCTTTGAAAATGAGCCAATGAGTCTCCTTGGCAAGACACGACCCAAAGAAAATTCCGTAGTTGAGCTGTCATTAGAGGTGCAAATACCAGTTAATCGATTTCGGTTATTTTTTTTAGTAACCGATTCTGGTTATTTTTATAAAAAAAAACCAATTACGGTTAACCAGTACCGGTTAATAACCGGTTTGGGTTTTAAAAAACTATAACCGGTGTAATCGGTTTCGGTTAATAATAACCGGTTAACCGATACCGCTTAACCTAATAGGTTATTTTTTTAACCGCCCACTATCAATAATATATAAGCCAAAAGGGGTTTTCTTTTTCAACATAAAACAAGTTGTTCCGTTCGGATCTACCCACAAACACCACTGATAACACCACTTCCCTTCATCATCATCTACCCCTCATGGCCGCCACATATATCGATGTATATATATATATATATGACTGGGCGGTTAGTGGAACACACATACACACACAGCCACACAGCCACACAGTACGTAATATTTTTGATGATCTTGAAGAGGTGATCAGTTGGTTCTTTCTCCGGTCTCCGATGTTTTTTTCTTTCTTTCCAGATCTATGTGACTTCATTTTTCTTTTTATATCTCGATGTATGTATATATATATATATATATATCACCCCGTAAGTGGTGAGTGGTAAGTATAAAATAGAAAACAATCCTAATTCTATATAATTAATCGATTAACCGGTTAAAACTAAAAATAAAAACCGATTATCGGTTAACCGATTAGGAATCGGTTTTTGGTTTTGAAAGTGCAAATCGATTACTAACCGGCGGTTTTTTCTAACCTATAATCGGCTTGTACTGTATCAGTTACTAACCGGTTACGATTATAAGTTAACTTTCGAATCGGTTCGGTTAACCGGTTTTATTGTGCACCTCTAGCTATCATTAACAAGAACCGATACTCGAGTAGAACTTGGACAAGCCTTTATCCACCCAAAATGTTTATACCCAGAGCTCTTATCTATATCTATACAATATTATAAAACATATCTCCATTGTTTACATTTTAAGTTTCAATATTTACTTTTCCAAAATGTCCATATATTAATTCTATATCTACCTAACACCCTTTCTCTCTCCTCAAATCTCAACCAATCATTTTTTTCTCTCTCCTCCATAAATCATTTCTTCATGCAATTCATTCAAAATCTTTTATCTCAAAAGCCGTACATCGATAAATTATAAAAATTATATGGGTGTTTTTAAAATTTCATGCTCTTTCATTAGAGATGTCATTCGATATACTTTCGATGAATTTTTAAATCCGAGAGCGAAACCCATACGGCTAAGTCATTTGGCTATCACACTCTAGGACCTATCACCCCCACCTTCTCACCGCCGCAACGCACGGGTACTTGCTCTTGTCTATACTATATTATAAAGCAAAAAGTCTCTGTCTAAATTTAAGTTTCAATATTTACTTCTCTATAATGCCTCCTGTATATTATATATTTACCTAAAATAACTATATTACCCTTTATCTCTTCTTAAATTTCAACCAATCATTTTTTTTCTCTCTCCTCCATAAATCATTTATTCTCCCAATTCATTCAAAATCTTTTATCTCAAAAACCGTACATCAATAAATCATAAAAATTATATAGGTGTTCTTAAAATTTCATGCTCTTTCATTAGAGATGTCATTCGATATACTTTCGACGAATTTTTAAATTTAAGGGTGGAGCCCGTACGGCTAAGACATTTGGCTATTACACTCTATGACCTATCACCTTCTATGACCTATCACACTTTATGACCTATCACCCCACCATCTCACCGCCAAAACACGCGGGTACTTGCTGTGGTAGTTAAAAAGCGAGAAAAGATATTTCCAACTTTTAGAACTAGTTTTCTTTTAGAACTAGTCACCAAATATGTTTCTTCATGATATCTACTTTGAATAGCATAGCCTTCTTTTAGAACTAAACTTTTCTAAAACATAATCAGATTTTCACACTTACAAATAAATAGTGACTTTATTTGTTTGGTTAGAAATAATTTTTTACCATCTTTTATCTTTACAATCGATAGTAATGGTGACGTCACATGATGTAATTCTTATATGTGTACCATTTTACAAACCATAAGCTTGATTTTTCATCATTATTTAAAGAGTAAAAGTCATAAAATAACAAAATAATTTTTTCTATTATCCAGTATAGTAATTAAAACTTCTTTTTTTGTGTGTGTCAATTTAAGTTATTATGACTTTATTTGACTGACTGATTTTACCATCTTTTACCTATATGGACCAGTTAATTAGTACCAATTAGTAGCCCAATAATCACTAGCAGGTCAATTAAAGGGTATAATTGTCTAATTTATACCAAATGAAATTATTGGGTGTTATTTAAGTTTTTTATTTGGGGATATTTGTGATATTTATAACTTTTGAAGGTGTATTCGGGTATATATAGTATGCATTTGTCCTATAAAGAAAAGAGAAGGAATACTAAATTTTGGCTGGGAGGCCTGGACTGCTGGATATTTTTGTTTCATTAATTAGTACTATTTCAGATACGTCATGGTACGAGATTATTTGGACTGCAAAAGCAAACCAAATTATCGAGCGAACACTAAAATAAACTATGGGCATAATAGTAGAAGGCGTTTGTCCTTCTGAATTGGGCCCAAAAACTAATCCAGCTACAAGGCAAAACAAGACACTTAAATGGGCCGGGTTCCACTGGTTCAGACATTTCGTCGTGGGTCAGATTGTCAGAACAGGCTACCTCCAACCTCCAATCCATAGGACATCAATCGCCATAAGTTTTACCATTGTAAGTTTGTAACAAGGATTTTAAGGGGAGTTTGGAATTGTGTTTGGAAGATTGTTTGGCAAATTTCATTTTGAGAACAAAATGACAAACACCCCTCTTAGGCTCTTACACAAATAGTAGCAGATTTAGTAACATGGATTAAACACCTACTTTTACTTAGAAACCTTATTGTTCATATTTCATTAATATAATTAAAAAAATATATTAAGTACATTTTTCATAATAATCGCGACAAAAAAACAATCATCAAACACAAAATCGATACAAAGTAGTACACATCCAACAAGAATAAATACGTCTAAAGCTGAGCCAATTGACGAATATCCATAGGATAAGCGTCCGAGGATGCCTGGGCACTGTAAGATCTCCTACCAACAATCACATTCGCGGCTTCACTAGGGTGAAAAGCATCCCAAAATAGATGCTCATTTCTATTTTGACAAGGTGTTTGACCAGGTAGACAAGTGATTTGCCCATTGTTCTTTCCCACTCCACAACATCCGGCATTCGTGACTGTGAAACCTACACATGTTTAAACAAACACAAACAATATTTCTTTAGATATCACGGATATAATATTTAGGGGTCTGTTTGGTTCTCAGAATTTATAGGAATATAGTGGAATGAAATAGTTGAAATATATACCATAAGATTGGGGACTATTGATCAGGTCCTGGAAAATGTCATAATTGTTGATGTAAATAAATTTAGCATCCGGTAAATCTCTGTTTGCGTTATCAACAAGAGATTTCAGCTGGTTGTTGAACATTTGGTTTGCGGAATTGATCTTTTCGACGCAAGTGGATCCATCTTCGCTGTTTTGAGCCAATGCATTTGGACTACACCCAATTTGTCCTATCCCATTCAACACAAATTTCCTTGCACCATAGTTATACAATTCCTGAAATATCCCAAAATCATTTTCATTTTCTTAGTATATCAAAAATAAAAAAAATCGTTCATATCATTTGTCGATGATTAACACATGTATATACTTACTCTCAGGAGTTCAGAATATTGTTGAATGAGAACCGAGGCATATTGTTCCGGTGTATATTGATTGCTAGTTTGGTAGTAATTAGGCATGAAATAGTTATTAAGGTAATCATTGCTTCCTAACCCAACCGAATATATGCATTGTCTAAGATAATTTGCTGCTGAATCTTCATCTCCAAGTATATCCACAACTCGTGAAACCGTATTTTTGTAATTGTTTACTTGCCCACCAAAGCTAATTCGTGCACCCTGTAACATAATGTATCGAAAACTATAAGATGAGTTTTTTTTTTTGGGGGGAAAATTGGAGTGATTGAATGATTAGTGTTTGGTCATTTTTGAGAAATGTAACTCTAAATTTTTAAGAAAATGTGTACCAATTGTTGTCCAGTTTCGTCTCTGATTCCAGCTGCTGCTGAGGCATAATTCACACCGTTAAGTATGTCACGACCCCTTGCATTTGCATATGGAGTGATATAAGAATCGAATCCCAGAAGCTCAGCTGTAGATGGAGGATTAAGGATTTGCTTAGAGATTGAGATTGACAAGAAATAAATAAATAAAGTTGGCTAAAGATAGCTCTTAATAAGGCTATGGTTAAGTTACAGAAAAATATTGTATATATATGACGTTTGAAAATTATTAAAAAGCAAGTTACGTAACCTCAATTGACCAATAATATAGTTCTCGATGTATGACATTTACTAGAAGTTAGCTATATTCAATTAGTTAAGAATGTGTCTTATGATTATTAGCAAAACATCCTAAATAATACTAGTATATATTAGTGTATTACTTACAAAACACGTACACGAATGATCTTAATTCGTTTTTTGAATCTAAAATTATGTAAGACAAGTATTATGATTATCAATTTATCATTCATTGAAGTTCTCTATATATATAGCACAAATAAATCTCGTGATAGAGCAAAAGAATAATATCAAACACACGTACGTACTAGACTACCTTTTGTAAAGATAATAACTCTCGTGAAAAGGCATAAGAGATAAATTTTATTACACTTAGAAATGATATATACTTCAAATCTTATATCACAAACATTGCATGAAATATATATTTATACAACTTAAATGCATTATTGAAGACGTGCATGGACCACACTCGATGATGATAAATTTATATCAAATTCGTACCATATACAACAAATGCAGAACAATAATGATCGTTGTTTATGATAAAAATTTATTGTGACGATTATCATCACCCCTATATTATATATAATTCGTGTTTTAGACATTAGTTTTGGTCTTTTGGAGTAATACCGACCAAACTTTCAATAATAACCTCATGAGAAAGTATAAGCTTATACACTTATAGCTAGTAGGAGCACCCATATAATTCGAATGTTACTTAGGTTTTTAACATTATTGTATGTTAAAATAAATCCAAACTTACAGAGTTAGTTAATAAATACTTAAAAATAATACTCGTAGTTGGATGGGGAGTACTGGTTAATTATTGGCTTCTACATTTTTTTTTTGAAAGGTGTGGATCATTTGCTCGCAACAGAGGACTTCTAGCTTACGTTGTCTTAACCGAGTCCGGCTAGAGAGCCCCCTCACCCTCAATACCTAGTAGGAGGAGAAACTCTCAACTAAACCGCCCGAAGACACGACATTTAATTGGGATAAAACACTGCCCCTCTGCACGACATTTTATTGAGACCTACAGCATGTAATGATGGTGCTTAACCACTGAGCTATAATAGAAAAAGTACAATTATTGGCTTCTACATAGTTATACTGATTTTAAGGTATGCCTAAAACGATGGAACCAGAAAAGAGTTTGATAGGTCTAAGTACCTTCTCTAATTAATTATTCCTAGCTAGCATTGTCTAAACTTTATTAGAAATATTTAAATTAAGTAACCTGTACAAAGTACAAACATACATTTGCTATATATAATTAAAGCTAACACAAGAGCAATAAAAGTAAAGACTAATAAGCTTACCAACAGTATCAACAACTGTTTTGCCATTGCTAAAGCGTCCAGTCGGGCCATCCGGAAAATCAATACCATAAGGAAGATAATTTGCTCTAGCTAATGACGCGATACGATTATTATTCCCATTATCGACCAAAGAATCACCGAAAATGAAGTAACATGGAACTTGAGGGTCACCATTAACACCAAAAGAAACCATTTTCAATACTAAAAGTGTTACTATTACTTGCATAACAAACCATCTTTTTTGCTCACTTGCCATATTTGTAAATGCGAAATTGCAAAAGTGAATGAAAAAGAAATAGGTGTAATTAAGAGCAAAAGGTAACAAGAAAAGGTAGAGTGTGCAATGATATATATTAATTTCAAGTTTGTTGTGTATATATACACAAGTTTGCGCGAGAGTGTTTAAAGATTGAGAAATGAAGAGGACCAAGTCTTTACATTGTCTTTATGATCGTTTTACAGTTGGGAAGTTAGATGATGGATAAACATTTATTAATTTCACGCGGGCATAGTGTGGGTTGTTTCAACAGTGAGCAAGAAACATTTTTACAAAACATTTGAATAGTTGCCTTAGATTATTACATTAGTTGTCGATCATGATATTAGTTCAGTTTAACTAGGTGGGATACTATAGATTTCATCTAGGAGGCGGGGGTTCAAACATGGTTAATGTCATTCGATAGGTGCCTATAAGGTTTTTCTTTCGACGCCTATTCAGCACGAGCGTAAGAGGTCAGTTAAGATAACCTACTATTCTGGTCTGAGTAGGTTCTCACCCTTCAATAACGGGCGACACTTGCTAATACTCATAAGGTAACCTACTATTATTACATTAGTTTTTTTAACTTGTGAACAAGAGTACGTAAGTTTTTTACTATATACTCGTAATATATAAGGATTAATGGCTTTAAAATGTATCTGACTATATACAATTGATATCCGAGGTCTCAGTCAAATGTTAAGTTGTTAGTATATATTAGTTAGGGTGAGAATTCCTTCAAGTTATTTGGGGGTAAAGTTAAAAGATTATTAACATTTGGATTAAAGTCAAGATTCAATTATCATTTTTGAATATTGATCTTTAGTTTTAATTAAAGGTCGATATTATATCAACTTTATCCTTCAAGTTACTCCTAACTTGAAATTGAAAAGATCTCTATCCTATTAGGTTGTTAATTTTAATTGATTAAGTACATCCAGGTTTAAAAATTAAAAGTTAAAAAATATAATAAATACTATTATAATTGAATACGTAATATAGTATAGTCGTGTATAGTGACTAAAATCATTATTCCTTTACTTATTCCAAACAATACATTGGGGGAGATTAAACAAAAGCTAGGAAGTGGTAATTTATTGTATCATAATTTTTTTAATTATGTATCACACATGTTTTATTCATTTATATAGTGTGCGTTAATAATTTTACTGTGTGGTAAATATACAAATATCTATGGTATAAATGTCAATTCTCTTGAATAAAGGTATTTGATTATATATTCACACTTATTACATGATTGTAATACTAGCTAACCACTTGCTTAAACCCAGTGGCCAGGGGTATCTCCTAAATCCACTATGTGGGTCCCGGGGGTAAGTTTGCTCTAGGTCTCAAGTTCGAGTCTTGGGGTTCTTATCTAAAGGGAATTTTCTATGAGGATGAGATTGGAGGTGCAGAAAATCTCTTGTTAAAATTGTCTCCAACACGTCTGAATCGTACGCATTTCACTAAAAAAAAAGAAAAAAAAAAAAAAACTAGCTAGATCGAATCAAGACTCTTTAATTAATAACATAACTTTTAGTTTTACTTTTCTACAACATCATTTTAGAAGAAACCAAATAATAGTTAGTTAACTTCTCGTTGTAGATGGCCTCTAATCTTCTAAAATGCCGAGCGATACCTTGATTTTAAGCCATAAATAAAACTTCAAGTCTATGTAATCAAACGGGATAACTAGCAATAAATCATGAGAAAATAGTGATAATAGTTTCAATCATTGGTTGTGTTGGGCTCACATAAGTGGAGCCTTGCTTGATAAGCCGACAAGTTATGTATGGAAGTAACATGGGTTTTGGGACCCTAGGAATTAATGTTGCAGTGTTGATTTTTTTCATCTGTTCAATAAAGGCTCTGTATGATCATAAAAATGTGTATCATGATTTCTCATTGTGTCTTACATAAAAAGGTTAACATTGTTCGTTTGAAAATTAGCGATTAGATCATTTTTTCAATGGTTAAGGTTGATGTGATTTATCTCTTTCCCCGACGATTGTAGCCACCATGATCTCCACCACCACCATCTCTGTATCCAATCACCATCATCTTTGAGGGCGAAACTCGTGCGGCTAAGAGGGATCTCGTACTGTAAATCACCTCCACGACCTCTACTTCTCTTTAAAAAACAATTAAAAGCGGAGCCCGTACAATTTAGTTAGCCATGAACTACCATGACAAAACTAAAGTAGCCAAGTAGGTATTGTTTTGGTTACAATTATCACAATTTAGATTAAGGTAATCAAGAGTTCAATGATATAATAGTATTTTTCAAATTATATATAAAAATATTGGTAAATGCATTAAAAACCTTTCGGATCCATAAGCTGGTTTGACGTTTCTTTTTAGTGTATAGCACAAGGCTACAATTTAATTTGCATCCAACTAGCCCAATCTATAAAAGTCAAACCCAATATCATTATCACCGACTTGTATTTATGACGAAATCCAGCCCATTGCAATCTTCTTTTTCCTTTTATTCTCGATTGACTTGTTCAAATCTTACAACCAATTAATGGTTGACATTTATATGTTTGACTTCACAACTCATCTAACCTGTTGTTTGCTTAACAGTGACAAAGCAATAAACTAATACTAGTAGATATCAATATGCATCTTTAACATAGTTATTGACTTTAAACATATTATAAAAACGATACAACAAAATTTTAGACTTTATTTGTTGAATTGTTGGTCGAAAATAATATAGACCAAGATGTACATAGACCAAGATGGTAATTACAACTCAAGTGTTAAAATAAACATGATATGAATTCAGTGAAATACTCAACTAATAATCCAGTAAAACCTGTAAGAGTAAATCTGTTTGTCATTAAATTTGATTTCTCAAAACAAGATGATTGGGTGATAAGGGTTGATAAATTCGGTTGGAGTAATGCAAAAATTTAATTGAGGAGAGACTAACAAATTTAGGTGGGTTACTATAAATTTTTGAACTCGGGAACCGGGGATCAAATTTGTCCTAAATCAGGGTAAGAAGTACATGGACCTAATTGGTAATTACGGCTCAACTGAATTTATTAGCTAGTAGTCTAGTGACTCTACTCTATATGTTTCAGCTGGGCCTGATATTTAATTGAGACTATATTGGACCGAGATAAGGCCCAAACATATTCTTTTAAAATTCTAAGTACTGATTTTAGCGCATACCTTTCGTTAATTTTAGTTGCATTTGCATGTAAAATTGTAGATAATGCCCAATTTACTATTTACTAAGCTAAATAAACCAATTATATCTTAATCAAATAACTAAAAGATTCTTCGTTGTGATATTTAATCTATATCTGTCAACAACAAAAATCAGTCATAGATGAAATTGAAACTAGTTTTATTAAAATAAAAAATAAAAAGCGAATTAAATTTCTCAAAATAAGTTGAATTGGTAACTAATGCATGTTAGGTAGCTATTATATGAATTGGTCAGGAGAAATGAGGTTGGAAGGCCTTTCTTACCATTTAGGTAGAAACTGGAAGCAGCCTCTCTACTTAAGTAGAGGTAAGGTCCGCCTACATCTTAACCTCCCCCATACACCGTCGAGATATTGGGGCTCAAAACCCGCGGAAGGCGGCACTGAGCAATTACTTATCTACTTTTTGTTAAGAGAACATCTTCAAAGAAAGATTAATGAAAGAAAATTTATGTCTTCAATGAAAGAATAATGAAAGAAAATTTATGTCAAATAGTTATTGAAAAGCATTCTTACCATTAGAATATTTTTCGTGCCATATTCAACAACAATTGCATCGAGTATTGGAATAAACGGAATATGATGGAGCTAAGATATAGGCACTCTTACATGTTAATGCTTCCAGAATCACCTCAAACTACTTAAGTGGTTATGTTCAACAATATATCTATTTGGATACTCTTGTTGCAAAGAAAATAATCAAAACTAATTTTATAAAGCGAGCAATAGTACTCGTGCAATGTGGCGGTGAGATGGTGGGTGATAGGTCATAGGAGGTGATAAGTCATAGAGTGTAATAGCCAATGGTATTTGCCGTACGGGCTACGTACTCGGATTTAAAAATTCGTCGAAAGTATATCGAATGACATCTATAATGAAAGAGCATGGAATTTTTAGAACACCCATACAGTTTTTATAATTTATTAATATACGGTTTTTGAGATAAAAGATTTTAAATAAATTAGAGGAATTAAATGATTTATGGAGAGAGAAAAAAAAATGAGTGGTTGAGATTTGAGAAGAAAAAAAAAAATGAGTAGTTGGAATTTAAGGGTATTATAGGTATATTAGGTAGAAATATTTAAATTAATGAATAAAGAAGGAAGATAATTTATATAGTTCAAATCATCTTTTAAGATTTTAAAAAAGAGCAAAATGCTTTATAAAATAGTATGGATAGTCATGACTTTCATACTCATAGACTTTATGGTTATTCACTCAAACAAAACTAATTCTAGATGAGATTAAAGTCATTATCGAGAGCCAGGTAATGTCAATTAAACCTTCATCAATATATTAAAACGGATAAGGTTTTTTTTGTAGTACAGATTATTTAAGCTAGTAATTAATAAGATATTGGAAATATATTTACTTAGTAAGATCTCACCAACGAAATTCCCAAAACATGATTGGCGAAGTGAAAAGTTAAAATTGGACTATGTGAATAATTTATAATTTTACTCTACAGTGGACATGCTACATACAACTTAATAACTTATTATTATTATTATTATTATTATTATTATTATTATTATTATTATTATTATTTTATTTTAAGAAAATAACACTTTTATTAAATTTTCATAGAAATTACAAGAAATTGAACTCTCACACCTCTAGCTATAGCAAAGCTAATCCTATAAAAAAAAAATATAAGTAGAAACGTGTAACCTAATGTTTTGAGTCACATAGAACTTTTGGAATAATTATATTATTCTGGTATAATTATATTATTATAATTATTATTAAATTATGTGTTTTTTTAAAATAACTATATATTTTAGGACATAATATTATTTTCTTAATGTCGTTTGATAAATATTTTTGAGCTTTTAAGCTGTTATCATATTCATATACACCGTATGTCATTAGTTTTATAATTTAAACCGGACAAACTTCTATTCATGATGACATTAAAAAAAAAAAGTTAGTTGTAATAAAATCGTACTAAAAGACAAAACAATACAATAAATGTTAAAAATAATTGATGGTTGGATTAGATCAAGAAAATAGAGGTTGTATACGTAAGAGCTACTATAAACATTGACATAATGACATGTTATGGACCAATGAAAGAGTTTATGTACGTTTTGTAGCGTCTTAATTTGCAACTCTACACGTGGTGATGATTGTTTTATTGATTGTCGTGTTGCGTCTCTAAATACTATTCACGTGGTACGCAATCATTTGTTAAAATAATTAAATTGAATGACTTGCTAAATGCATTTTCCTTTTTGTGATAGTTTTACCGTAACCTTCGTTTATCCCTTTTCATTCTTTTTCTTAAAGTATGGGATTTTGTCTTACTCCACTTATGTTCAGAATAAAATTAGTTATTAACTCCGTGCGTTACCGCGGGTATGTTTTTGGCGATCATTTGTTAATATAATTAAATTGAATGACTTGCTAAATGCATTTTCTTTCTTGGTGATGTTTACCGCAACCTTCCTTTATCCCTTTTCATTCTTTTTCTTAAAGTACGGGATTTTGTCTTACTCCACTTATGTTCAGAATAAAACTAGTTATTAACTCCGCGCGTTACCGCGGGTATGTTTTTGGCGATCATTTGTTAATATAATTAAATTGAATGACTTGCTAAATGCATTTTCTTTCTTGGTGATGTTTTACCGCAACCTTTGTTTATCCCTTTTCATTCTTTTTCTTAAAGTACGTGATTTTGTCTTACTCCACTTATGTTTAGAATAAAACTAGTTATTGACCCCGCGCATTACCGCGGGTACATTTTTGGCTAGCGTCTGGGTGAGTTGAGTGAGAAAGTGATGGCCCTGAGTAAGCGGAGGGTATAGAATAAAGTTTTGGCAAATTTATGTCAAATATTCGAACCCAAACTTTAAAAATTACAACTAACTATCTAGCAATAACATTAAGAATATTGTAAAGGAATAATAAGTCGTATAAGAACACATATAATCATGAATGTAAGACGTAAGCATAATGAAAATTATTATATATTAAGAACGTTAAATATGTGTATAAATACGGAAAAAAACAATCAAAAACTAAATCTTCACAAGTAAAACCAAACTGTGTACAAATTGTATGATGAAAACCTGAAAACCCAAAAGTTTAGTGTCAATAAAAATGAAAACAAAATGTTTGATGTGGGATATAAGTTAAAAGATGAAAACTTGCATTAAAAAAACAACTAAACATGTAGCAATACAATAAAAATAATGTAGAGAATATTAAGATGTATAAAAACATGAACAATAACTATATTAATGTTTTAAATGTAACATGAACGTAAGATGTAACAATGATAAAAGTTATTGTATAATGAAAACGCTATATTGTATGAAAAGACAAATGAAAATAATCAAAAACCAAATGTTTAAAAGTAAAACCGTAACTGTGTAGAAGTTGTTGGATGAAAACATGAGAATTTAAAAGTTTAATGTCACGAAAATGAAAGCAAAAACTTTGATTTTGAGTAAAAGTTAAAAAATAAAAATTTTAGGGGGTTAAAATGAAATTTGATTTAAATTAAGGGGTTAAAACGAAATTTGGTTAAAATTAGTATGTGCTTCAAAAGCTTGTACATTCCATGCATAAAGTACTTGTACATTTACATAGTTTTTAAGTATATATATACTTATTTCATAAATCGTCCATTAATCGGGTGGAAAGTAAGCCTCGACCCTAAATCGATCGTCTTAAAAGTCAAAGATTTTATCATTGGATCACTAACCCCATAACTAAACAAAAATCTATATATATCTAGCTACTAGATCCATAGCGGTTTCATATTGGTTTTGATACTGATGGAGTGATGGTATCAAATTATTAATTTTTTAAATCAACAAAAACCTGAGATCGGTTCCGGTCCCATGTGAACCTAAATGGAACTGGCACGACATGCATATCAATCCAATAAACCAACAAAAAATGGCATTGGTCAGTACTTATCGAATCTCGATATCATATTCGAAACAGTACTAAGACAATTAAATGTTACGTATCCCTATAAAAAATATTGTATAACAGGTTAGATTGTTGAGCTAGATATAAATGCAGAGTCATTTAATTGGTTATTAAAGGAAACTTGGTGGATAAAAAGTTAGATAGTTTTGAAGATACATATAATGTATCTGAAGAAATATCATTAAAGAATGAAGAAGCCATCAAAGTCAACTCTTGTACAGCAAGAAGATGGAGTACCAAGATGAAAGACACATTGTACAAAAGCCTCATCCATTGCAACAAAATGTAAAATGAAGACTTCAGCCAGAAAAAAGGAAACTATTATAAGTTAGAGGGTTATTGTGTAAATATATGTAACAGAATTAGTTATAAGCATTTATCTTCTTCTCTTCATGTATAAATAATACTGATGCTGTAATTAATCATTTCAAGAAATGAAAATGGAAATTACAACCACTTTTCTCTCTGATTCTCAAATTCTAATATGGTATCAGAGCAATGATCCATAACTTCCGATCATTTTCTCATAACTTCCGATCAAATCTCCGGTTGTCTTCTTCAAATTCCGATCGCCAGACTTCGACTACTATCTTCATTCTCCTAAATCACCTAAATCTCAGGTTTTTCTGTTCTTTTTTTACTACTTTTATCTTCATTTTCCTTTCAAAACTAACTTCTGAAACCCTAGAAATCAATAATCAATTCTCCAATTATGAAACCCTAAAAATTGGGGATAAATCAATTACAAACCCTAGAAATAGCAAATTCACAAATTAATCATCAATCATACCGGAAATTACTCTTGAATCATCAACTGAAAACCCTGGATCATCAACCATGGCTGATAACATTGAATTGGTTCATCATCTGCTGTATCTTCACCCAAATGATCATCCAGGCCTCAAATTAATTGCGAAAAAGCTAACTGGAAGTGAGAACTATAGTTCATAGAAAAGATCGATGATGATTGCATTAAGTGCCAAGAATAAGATCAAGATCATCATTGGTGAGCTTAAAGAACCTTCTACTACTTCGCCTTTGAAAGTTGTGTGGGATAGAACAAACGATATGGTAATCTCTTGGATCCTTAATTCTGTTTCAGAATCAATTGGTAATAATCTGAGGTTTGTTCATACTGCTTCTGCACTTTGGAAAGAACTAGGAGACCATTATGCTCAGTTAGATGGACATAGAATTTTCCAAATAACTGCTGATCTCACACAACTTAAACAAAATAACATGAGCATAGAGGTTTATTACCAAACCATGAAAGGTTTTTGGGATGAGTTAGATGCACTTGAAGCACCTTATGCTTGCATTTGTAGTTGTGTGTGTGAAAATGGCAAGACAATTGGTGAGAGGGAGCAGGGGAAAAGATTGATTCAATTTCTAATGGGACTAGATGAGTGTTACTCAAACATAAGGGGCCAAATCTTGTTACAACAACCTCTACCCACAGTTCCTAAGGCTTATGGTATGCTTAGACAAGAAGAAAAACAGAGGGAAGGAATATTACCAAGGCCAACAATTGTTCAAACTGCCTTATCAACTTACACCAATTCTCAATCATTTCACAAAGTCTCACCCCTAAATTTCAAATCTAAAACACCTTACCTACCAAAACCCACTGATAGGAAAAGCTCTTTCAAGAAAGGTGTCTATTATGAGAAATGTAACAGAGAGGGGCATATCAAGGATGAATGTTATCAAATTGTTGGCTATCCCCCTGGCATCCACTACATGGGAAGTTTAAACCAGCACCATTTCAAAAACCAAAGACTGTCAATGCCATATTTCAGACTCCTCAAGGACCTATTGGTTTGACTCCCTTTCTTGACAGTCTTCCTCCAACAGAGATCCCTGATCAGGTCATGTATAGCAGGATGGACCAACTATAAAACCAGCTCAACCAACTTATGCTAATGATGCAACAGGCTCCACAACAAACCTCACAAGGTGATATCAATTATGTCTCTCTTTTTGACATGGTCTATGCATTCATTTCTTCATGCATTTATAATCTTGTTACATCATGTGCCTATGACCTAATTAGAGCTTGGATTATAGATAGTGGTGCTACTGACCATATATGTATCCTTCTTGAACTCTTTACCCATATCTATACTTTACCACAACCTATAACTGTTGGTCTTCCCAATGGACAAAATATTCAAGTAACTCAAATTATTACTCTTCACAATGTTCTTTATATTCCAAGTTTTGCCTATAATCCCATTTCTGTGAGAAAGCTCACTAAAACCACCAACTCTCCTATCATCTTCACATATACCAACTGTTATGTGCAGGGCCATGATGGACAACTTCCATTTGGTTCTGTGCTTCATGGTTTGTATATCTACACTCCTCCCATTTCTGTCTGTAGTTCAGTTCTGACCAACACCAACAATGCTAATCTTTGGCATGCCAGACTTAGTCACCCCTCTACTCAAGTTCTCAAGAAAATTCCATTCCTTACTTCTTTCATTAAAACTAGTGATTTGCATACTTGTAATATTTGTCCTCTTTCTAAACAGCAACATTTATCATTCCCTGTTAGTACTTCACATGCTGATGATTTGTTCTCTTTGATTCATGCTGATGTATGGGGACCTTATAGGCATCCTACTATTAATAAATGCAAACATTTTCTTACTATTGTTGATGATTTCTCAAGAGCAACTTGGGTTTATCTAATCCCCACTAAACAACATGTCTCATCCACTCTTAAGTTCTTCCATTCTTATGTCATCAATCAATTTAAGAAAACTATTAAAATCATAAGAACAGACAATGGATCTGAATTTACAAACCATGATCTCACCAATTTCTTTCAATTCAATGGAATCATCCATCAAACCTCAAGTCCTTATACTCCCCAACAAAATGCTAGGGTTGAAAGAAAGCATAAACACCTTTTGGAAATGGCTAGATCAATTCAACTCCAAGCAAATTTTCCAATACATTTATGGGGATACTCCATTTTGGCTGCTACCTACCTTATTAACAGACTTCCTAGCACCATTTTGAACTTCAAAACACCATATGAACTCATTTACAACACTCATCCTTCTATTGATCACTTAAAAGTCATTGGCTGCCAATGTTTTGCATCCATTTATACCTCTGATAAACTGGCACCCAGGGCAATCCCATGTGTTTTGCTTGGTTATCCTCACACTCAAAAAGGTTATACATTATACAATTTGGATACCAAGATTGTTTTTGTTAGCAGGCATGTCACCTTTCAATAAACTATTTTTCCCTGTCATACCAGCTCTCCATCTTCCTCATCTATCTCTACCAATCAATATTCTCCAATTCACTTTCCTCCACCAGATCTTTCTTTCTCCCCTGCAACAAGTTCTACTTCTTTTTCCACCCCTGATCAAAATGATCATCCTATCAATTCTCCTATCCATTCTCCAATATCTACAAATCCCCAACCCTCACCAACTCAATCCCCACATTCCTCTTCCTCATCAACACCCCCACCTCCTCCTCCTCCTCCAATTCTTAGACAATCCAACAGAATTAAGCAACTGTCCACAAAACTCAAAGATTACTCATACACTCTTCCTTCCTCTAATGTCCACTCTACCTTCACCAAATATCCTCTTCTCAACTACCTTAACTATTCTAATCTTTACTGACGCGGGGCCTGAATGACGTCGTCGGAAATCACTGGGTCGCGGTCAATAATAATGGAGGTGGAAAACGAGAAGAAATAAATGGAAAGTCAAGACTTGACCAAATACACAAGTATATGGCAAATATGACACAGGTGTCGAACAAGGAGGCGGTGAACTGAAAATCTTATGTGAATTATAATGATAATGCAATGCACTTTGTTAAATTTAAAAAGAGAGATTTTTGGTTGATTAATTAAACTACGAAAATTAAATGCAAACATAAACTAAAGCAAAGAAACAAACACACAATCAATAATCAACAAAAGTGTTTGGCTAGGCGAATTCTTCCCACATTGTGACGACCATGGTTGACTAAAATAAAGCAATGAAAACCGGTTGACTATTTATGACTTGCGATTATTGACTTATACTTGAGAAATGGTGTGACTTAATTATCCAATTCAATTAACTAGACGGTCATCTACGATAAAAGATTTAGACATTAAAATCACTAGAAACGGTAAAAATGAGTATTGCGATCACAAGTATTCCCCACTCCCACCGTTTAGCATGAAAAACGACTCAAGAGGCTTAGATTAAAATACAAGTTGGTGTCCCTTTATGTACCCAAACCAAGCTAACAATTTATAAAAACATTTAGACGCTCATCTTTTAATGCAATTATAACCTATTAATTTATAAATCTTATTTGACTAATCGACTCCAAAAGCAACATATGGTTTTACGTTCATAAATACCATGGTGAAAAATCACCAACATATACAAGTTCAATCAAACGGTCTTTTGCAAAGCACTAATATATATCATGTTATCCTAATTCATCAACTAGTCGAAATATGACTTTTAAAGTCAACAATTTCAAAATCACAAACAATCAACCTTTCAACCATCAATTACACAATGCCATCACAAAGTGGGTCTCATTCTAATGCCTAGCCAAACACCATATTACACTACTCACAAATCATGTCAAATAAACAAACATAAATAGCTATATTATCATATAAAATAGTCATGTTGTTTACAATGAAATAAAAATAGAGTAGAGAAATACAACTCTCAAATGCAAAATCAAATCAATGGATGAATTGGATGACAATCTTCATCTTCTTCAACCCTCACAATGCTCCAACCCAGAATCCCCAAAAAGTGATGAATCTCTACTTTATAGATGAAAATGGTTGATCGGTTTTGTAAAGGGAATGATATAGATAAAGATGGTGGATGATTTTTAGATGATAATGGATTGATGGTGATTTAGATGATGATTTGATGATGTAAAAGAGGGTTTTTGGTGATGTTGCTATGGTGTGTGTGTGTTATGGATCGGATGGGAGAAGGAAAGTGTGTAATAAAAATATCAAGTGTGGTGTCTCAAAATATCCGATCCTCCTCTTTTTCAGTCACAAGAACAACCGAAATATAAAATGTTGATGTGTTCCTTTCCAGCCGCAACAAAAGTTAGAATATGATTAAGGTTCTACTGCGTGGCTCGCTAGGATTGGCTAGTCATCATTCAACAATCACCAAATGAAATTAAAAGAATTGTGGGGTCGATTGGTTGGTCAAAGAGCAGACTCCAAAATAATTGAATTTGTGTGCTCCTCTGCTTCTATTCTTTTCTTTATTTGACTTAATATTCAAAGTGAGACATTGAGCTTCTAGTTCTGTTACAGCCCAGGGGGCTGCTTGGCAGGGCTTGTTTTCTCGCCTACAAAAGTCAAGGGAAAAAAATGATGTGGCCATATGTGGTCGGCTAGCATCTTTAACGAGTGAAAGCTTCACCAATGGAAAATAGAGCTGTTGTGAGTGATGTGCATCCAGAAGTATAGCAGCTTAGCCCATATAGCAAATCTTGATCTTAAAATATCACCAATTCATTTAATCATCATTTTTAGGCATCTTTAGCATGTCTTAGCTCCATTTTACTCCATAATCAACCAAGTCAAATTGTGAACCTACAAAATACTTATGCAAGAAAATAAGTAATCAAAAGTTCAATAAATGGGCACAAAACACATACAAGTAAAGGATTTATGCCAAGAAATGGATATGCAAAATATGTATAATTAGACTAATATCATCTATTTTCTACCTTTCATCTAATTAACTCCACTGAACCACATACCTATCTCCAAGCCTCTAAAGATCCCAAATGGTTAGAGGCCATGGCTCAAGAGATTAATGCTTTAGAATTGAATAATACATGGACCCTTGTCACTTTACCATCAGACAAACGTCCAATTGGATGTAAGTGGGTATACAGGATCAAGCACAGGGCAGATGACACCATTGAGAGATACAAGGCCAGGCTTGTAGCTCAAGGATTTACTCAGAGGGAAGGAATAGATTATAAAGAAACTTTTGCCCTAGTAGCCAAGATGGTGACTGTCAGAACACTATCAGCAGTTGCTGTTCAAAAAGGTTGGTTGATAGAACAGTTAGATGTCAACAATGCATTCTTGCATGGAGATCTTAATGAAGAGGTATACATGTCTATACCTAAAGGATACCAGAAAGATCTACCTCCTAATACTGTTTGCATGTTAAATAAATCATTGTATGGCCTCAAACAAGCAAATAGACAATGGTTTCACAAGCTCACCTCCTTTCTTTCTTCACTGGGATTTGTTCAGAGCTATACAGATATATCCTTGTTTACATTCACCAATGACACACTTTTCCTGGCCCTGCTTGTCTATGTTGATGATATACTAATCTGTGGTACTACTCAGTCTCTAATTGACACTATCAAGGATAAACTGCATCAGAAACTCAGCATTAAAACCTTGGGCCCTCTTCATTATTATCTTGGAATTGAATTTCTAAGAATTTCCAGTGGCCTAGCCATGACACAGAGAAAATATGCTCTGGACCTTCTTGAACATGCACAATTATTGGATACCAAGCCTGCAATCACTCCCATAGATCCAACCATCAAGCTCACTGCAAACTTGGGTAAACCACTTCAAGATCCTTCTCTTTATAGAACCCTTGTGGGCAAGCTCATTTATCTTACAATTACCAGACCAGACTTGTCCTTTGCTGCCCAACTCCTCAGCCAGTTTACTCATTCTCCAACAACAGTCCATATGAAGGCTCCAAACAGAGTTTTGAGATACATCAAATTCAATCCAGGCCAAGGTTTGTTCTTTCCAAAACTCAACTGCTTAGAACTGACCAACTTTTGTGATAGTGACTGGGTAAGTTGTCCTATGTCAAGGAGATCAGTTTCTGGTTTTGCTATTTTTCTTGGATCTTCTTTAATTTCATGGCAATATAAGAAACAAACTATTGTTTCTCGTTCTTCAACTGAGGCTGAATATAGAGCCATGGCAGACAGTACCTGTGAGATAACATGGCTCACTTGTCTTCTCAAAGATCTCAAAATCAACATCCCGACTCCTATTATCATACTCTATGACAATGCTTCTACAATAGCATTAGCTTCCAATCCAGTTCATCATGCCCGCACCAAATATATTGAGCTTGACTGCCACTTTGTGAGAGAGGAGATCAGAAATGGTCAAATTTTTCCCTAGTTTATTCCTTCCAAATTCCAGGTGGCTGACATTCTTACCAAAGGCCTTTTCAAGATCCTTCATTATAATTGCTTATCCAAGTTGAGCTATTGTAATCCATACAATATATCAACTTGGGGGGGGGGGATGAAGATACATATAATGTATCCGAAGAAATATCATTAAAGAATGCAGAAGCCATCAAAGTCAACTCTTGTACAGCAAGAAGATGGAGTACCAAGATGAAAGACATATTGTACAAAAGCCTCGTCCATTGCAACAAAATGTAAAATGAAGACTTCAACCAGAAAAAAGGAAACTATTATAAGTTAAAGGGTTATTGTGTAAATATATGTAACAGAATTAGTTAGAAGCAGTTATTTTCCTTTCTTCATGTATAAATAATACTAATGATGTAATTAATCATTTCAAGAAATGAAAATGGAAATTACAACCACTTTTCTCTCTAATTCTCAAATTCTAATAAGTTTAAGCGGAATATAAGCCGAAGCCATTGGATACGCCAAATAGCATGCTTTTAAAAGCTAAAACTTATTCTTATGTCGCATATCTATGTATATAATAATCATCCTCCCTTTCCACACTCATCTCTTTATATGTATACTACAGAGGTAACACGCAAAGCGACCACAACTATGGTAACGATGACAGCAGCGGGCCGGGTGTGATACAATTATTATTTTTTAAAAGTTTTACTGTATCACCTAATTAAAATCTCAACTACGAGTAATTATTTTATCTAACTATAGAAAGGTGCCCACACGTTAAAGCGAACGACTATGAGATATAATATGTTAGGGTTGTTTAGGGTAGTTTGGGAATATTAAAAAAAATGTTGAATTTCTTAAAATAAGAATGCTAATTTCTTTTATAAAGGATTGTAGATGTAGATTAATAATTTCAACCATTTAATATTTCATATTAGGGGTGAGCAAAAACCGAACCGAAAACCGAAAAAACAGAAAACTGAAAAAACCAAAAACCATTGGTTTTGTTTTCCTAAAATCCGAAAGTTGTGGTTTGGTTTTGGTTTTTAATGAAAAACCGAACCATAAAAACCGAACCGAACCAAAAAAATATATTTTTATTTATATTTATATCATTTTATTATTAATTTTTGATAAATATTTCATTATATTTGCATTTTTAGGTGTATATAATAATATTATTTATATGTTTTAAGTGAAAATACACAACAATTTTAATTTGTTTTAATAATTGTATAATTAAACAATGCGTAAAAGATATAAATAGTTATATATAAATTTTGTTTGAAGTTTGTACAACTTACTTTTATGGATTTGTTGTCATTTTTGTAGTGTTATTGTTACTAATATTGTTTTGAAAACTTGTTGAAATTAATTAAGGTGTAATTATAGGGTATAAACTTATACACTTTTGAAGCTAAATTTGACCCAAACCACAAGTGGTTAAAAACCGACTAAAACCGAAAAACCAAACCGAAATAGACCTAAACCGAAAAAACCGAAAGTGAAAAAACCGAAACCCAATGGTTTTAGTTTTCAAAAACCGAATTATAACGGTTCGGTTTCGATTTTAGTTAAAAACCGAACCAAACCGAACCGTACTCTCCCCTATTTCATATAACCAAATGTTAATAATTTCAATCTTAAAATGAAGCAAGACAATTCATGACCATCATCATTTGTTGTCGACTAGCTACTTGTCGATCTTAAAGAATTAATGTTTAACCCCTACTGTGCAAAAGCCACTTAGGGGGAGGGAGTGGTCACCCATCCTCCCCCAACACTAACCAATCAAATATCGACACCTCAATTTTTCTCAATCTTTCCCCATCTTCCCCAAATTACTTGCGGCACTTTCCCTCATTTTCCCTCAATCTCCACCTCATCATTTTCCAACTTTTATTTTTAATAAATGATTAAAAGTCAAAAAGGAGTTAGTTTTTATTTTATAATAATAGTGGGGACCCCCACTAACTCATTCCAACCAATAATCCATCATCTCCCACCTCTTTCTCTCCTCTCTCTTCATTACCCTTCAATCGTTGAACTTCCCCTAAAATCACATTCTCTCATGGGGTAAACTAGTGGCGCCGGTGTACCCGCGCGGCCCCCGCGGTAAACTCTCTTCCCCGTGTTCCACTCCCCCCCCCCCCCTTAAAACCATAATCTCACGCTTCTAAAAACTATTGTAATATTTTATAAAGTTAATCTTATACAGAAAAAAATAATGAGGATCTTTCTCATTTGGGGAATTTCCTGAGGAATAAGGCATTTGTCTTTAAAGTCTATCATATATTTCAATTAATCAACATTTTTTTATAGAAGATGTTTACTTCTGGTTCTAATTACCAATTAAGAATATATAAAATTGAGTATAATATAGTTTCAAAGGTAAAACACATATATTTCATATTTGTGTTACGTACAATTTTACGTAATTGGTCATTTATAAATATTGTCAAAATTTTAGTTAGTACGTGTAAAAAGTATCTGAAAATGTCGATATATATGTATTCGTTTATCTTATCAAAACAAATACAACTAATCTTATTATAAAATATTCTAATTTAAAATTTATCATGGTATATTCATGTTTGCGTTTAATTAAATAAAATAGAAAAGTTGAAGAAAGACTAATATGAATATGTAGTGATATATGTATGTATAATTGTATATTGGCTTGATGGCTTTACGACACGAGTGCTTCTTGAATGTCACGTTTGTGTGGGTGTCGGTGTGGATCGAGGGACTTTTTGTACGAAACTCCCATTCAAATTTTCAAATCATGACTTTTAGTTTGATTCCCAAATTTTAGGAAATAAACAAATACATACCTCTTACTACTTTTATTATATGTATAATGAATAAAAAAAAGCCGTTCTAAAAACTGAATTTAAAACAAAAAAAAAATGAAAGTAAAGGGCATTTTGTAAATATTGATATTACATACAAATATTATAAAAATTTATAAAATGATTAATCAACTTAACTAATATGCCTCAAAATTAACCTAAAACTTTAAGAATTTGACATGTTGATTTCACTAATTCTCTTTCCTAATCATGTCTCTTAGTTTTTCCACAGTCATCATCCTATAATTAAGTTGATTATTATGCATACAAATTAAGTTGATTTATCATTATTCACAAACTAAAAAGCAAGAAAAGAATGAAAAAGTAAGTTGCATTCTGTAAATTTTGATATAAAATAAAAAAAATATATAAAAATACAATAAATTAGTTAAATAATTTACAGTCATTAGTCTAAAAATAGAGAAAAGTAGTTCGGTATCTATGCTAATTTAAAAATGTATGTATTAATAATTTATTTATTTAACTAAAGAAATAACTAAATTTCAATTCGATCTAAAATTGTTCAAATAACTTTTCGTTATAAAAAAAATTGTTCAAATAACTTATTCGGCTCAATATATACTATATGTCAACACACGTTAAAGTTGTTCTATCCACATTTAATTCATTTTATTAGAGATTTATTTTCTTAAATGAATTTCAAATAATAGCGAAATGATGAGCTCATTTTTTGTTTCCTTTGTAAAGGCCAAAACCAACCACCACCACCATTCTTCATTTTCATAGACATTTTTTTAAAGTTATAAATGATACATATACATGACAGTATATATATAAAAAAATAATTTAAATTAATTTAAAAGACGTCAGCTACAACATGAAAGTGTATTCCGTACGCTACACTATATCTTCATTATTCGTCTATAAATACTCTCATTGGCCAACCTTTTTCTAAATTCTAATTTTCCAACCCAAAAATCCAAAAATCTCATTCCAATGACTACTGAGGATTATCAAGAATCCGAGGTTGTCTTCCAAGACAAATTCTCCGGAAATGAAATCCGGTATTCAAAAAATGATAAAAAGCTAAAACCCGACAATAATAAGAAAAAACCAAAAAGCAGTAATACGTCTTCATCAGTTCCAATACGTATCCAAGAAGAGTTCTCAGGCAGTTCATGGTTTCATCATTATTTACAAACACATTCCTTTGATGTCGAAAACGATGAGATAAATAACGAAGACGTCGAAATCGTACCGCCACACGTAATATTGGAGAGACGTGTTACTAGAAAAGCGGCTTTTTCGCTTTGTTCAGGGAATGGGAGGACTTTAAAAGGAAGAGATTTGAGTCAAGTTCGTGATTCGATTCTTAGGATGACGGGTTTTCTTGAATCCTAAATTTTCTTTTTTCAATATTTTTGGTCGGTCTAAATCGGATTGTATCATTTGCTACTACTTTTTTTTACTTATTTTCGATCTGCTTTGAGATTTTTGTGAGACAAAAGGGTGTAAATGAACTGAGCTAAATCTTGGTCGATCAATAGAGATAATTAAGGTAGATTTAACGAGATATGATGAATTGTAGAATGGTGTATTATTGCGTGTCTGGATTTGACATGCACGAAAATGGAAAAACTTAAAAGTATTTCATGATTAGATAGATATATTATATATATAAATGATAAAAAAAAAATTTTAAAGTCGTATGTAATTTCAGATATAACTCGTTCAAAATAATTCTAATCGATCTAGATATAAATATTTTTTTCTTTTACTACACGTTCTTTCTGATTCTTCTCAATATATAAACAACTATGAAATAGAACACTTAAATTTTTTTTAAAAATTTTTTTATATGGGTTGACACGTATTGATTTGAAAATTCTAATTAACTCAATAGAAATTTAATTTGGTAGTTAGTACACACTATAACTTTTCGTGCTTAGTTACTTACATTTTGATACACTTATCCTTAATTTCAATGGATAATTTTGATGGTTACAACTCAAATGATAGTGGTGAATTTGACTACGATGTCACTCCAATTATCTATACAGATCAGGTATAATAACGTTTGGTTACGTTAATCATTTTGATGTACGTTTATTGAATGATGAATAAATTTTATTGTGATATATTGACCATTATATCAGTCGTTCAACTTACACGAAGAGAAGAACTAACAAAATGGATGCAAACAACTACGATCTCAATAGAATATGTCCTAGCCAATGGAATATCAAACAAAAATGTAGTCGGTTATATACGTTTAATTTCTCGAGTATTACTTATGTGTGATCATATTGGAGTATATGGTGACAAGAGTTCCAGCGTCAGATCAACTATCCAACAATGTAAAAAAAAAATAATAAAGAAAAAATAATTGTCTAATTAAATTGCAAGGTTAATTGCTATACGAAGGACAATGGTTGGAGGGTCAATATGAAAAATCATAGGCATAGTCAGAGTTATCGACTCGTTATTTTCGACTCAACTCGAAATCTGATTTTTTGACTCGTGATTCGAATCGTAAGAGTCAGGATATTTGATAATATATAATTTTATAATTATATATAAGTATTTATCGTAAAAATATAGTATTTCATTGATATATTAAGCTAAAAAAAACAAAAAACTATCAAAATAACATCAAATTTAATAACATATAAAAGAGTTATGTTTTGCAAAAATAAAAGATTTTTGAAAAAAAAAAATTAAAAAATTTGTGACTCGTGACTTGGACACAACTCTGACCAACTCGCACAGCAAAACACGAGTCATGTTATGAGTCTGGAGCAAAGACGAGTCATACACCGAGTCGCCTCGTTTTTACTTTGTTTTGACTCGGCTCTTACGAGTCGACTCGTAACTCGTACGAGTTTGACAACTATGCAGCATAGTAATTTGGAGAATATGTGTAGGGCCATGCCTTTGCTAGACGAATGTCATTGGATATCCATGAAGAAGACTGGGGTACAAAGAGCTAATTACCTAAATTTGGTGGCGCAAGCTATTTCTGATGGATTGAGATGGAAATTTCCAAGCTAACTTGTTTACCATCAAATATGTATACAACTTACTAGACAAAATAATAAACGATGAGCAGAATCAATCCTGAAAATTCTAAAGCTCAAGACTCAATGGTCGAAGTTATGCCATGAAAAAAAACTTTAAGGAAATAGTACATAATATCTTTACGGGTTGGAACCTATTCTAGTCAGGGGGCTCATCCTCATGTCAAATTTATTAAATAAATAAAAAATAACAAATTTACAATTCTAGAAGATTGAAATTACAACATACAAATCACTTATAATAATGTCTGTGTATTTTCTGTTGAAAAAATTTAAATTATTTTATCATAATCTACATTTGGTAAAAAACTACTTTTAATATTTAAAATTGCTAAACTTGTTTCTTGACTCATGGCTACATGTTTAAATTCTTTACAAAATATATATTAACAAATAAATAATTCAAAATTATAGAAGATAATACTACAAAAAGAATAAGTTATATAATATTAAACTTTTGATGCAAATTAAATTTAATAAATTTTTTATATAAACAAAAATATAAAACTATAATGAAACATGTCACTCGGAGTTGAAAATTTTTGCAGAAAAATTCCATTGTTGGTCACTGTAGGAGTGTAGGTGTGAGATTTGTGATGGGCTTAATAAAGCCTATGGACTAAGAGCTGAGAAATGTTAGAAAGTGGGCCTCTTGTGTATAAGTATAGACTAGTAGTATGTTGCCTCCCAATCTCCCATAATTTTCTGCGATTTTCTGTCTTGGGCTTGTGCCCATCTGGCCCGTAGGGGTAAGTATAGGTCGGTTTGGGTCCGTTTTTGCCTAAAACCGAAACCCAAACCGATACATTCGGTTTTTAGAAAATCAAAACCATTGGACTTGGTTTTTGTTCGGTTCGGTTTGATCGGTTTTCAGATTCGGTTTGGATCGGTTTCAGTTTTTGTTTCGATTTTTTTATAATTTTTATTTTTTACTTTTTTTGTTTATTATGTTATAAATTTAACTTTCAACTGTTAAGAAAAAAAATATGATATAGAAATTAAAATATAGAGATGTTTTCTATTAACTAATTATATTTTTTTAGGTGTTATAATTGATAGACCTTTTATAAAACGAAATAATTTTATTGGACGTTTTCATCTAAAACATACAACTTATATAGATATTTACACTAAAAAGACAAAAAAATTTTTGAATATATTAACACATTTACAAATTGTAAGTAATAAATATAAATGTAAAATGATATAGATATAAAATACATAAAAAAAATTATATTTGGTTCGGTTCGGTTCGGTTTTTGATCGATTTTTTGGCATATGAAACCAATACCCGAACCGATCCGTTCAGTTTTTAGAAAACGAAAACCAAACCAATGGATTACGTTGGTTTTCAGTTTTTTCGGTTCGGTTTGTCGGTTTTTTGTTTTTTGATTCGGTTTTTGCTCACCCCTACTGGCCCGTATGCAAGGCCAGCTCTGATACGAGAGGCTCAGCAAGTGGGAAATAAAATATTCCAATGTAGATTATGTTGCCACTTCTACATAATTTTTTGAGTTAAACATGAAAATGCTTATATCTTTGAAACGTATTTTTTTTAATGCAGGTGTTTTTGTTCCTCGATCGTACAGTAATTTAACTACATTTATGAGTATATCACAGGGAAATATATTTTTTAGGTCATTCTCATTCATAACTCAACCTAATAATACTATTCATTGAAAAACTACTTTCACTTTCTTATATCCATCCAATCCAACTAAAACCAATTTTTACACCCCATTAACAACCCAACCAAAATCTATTTTTTACTATTAAATAAACTCAACTTTACACACCCACCAAATAAAATTATGTCTACTCAACATCATTGAAATATTAAAAAAATAACCAAACATCAGTTGGACACACAAACAAGTCGAGGAAAAAAGTAGGGAATCTTAATGGGCCTGCCCATTATAACCAACCGAACGTGAGAAATCAAATGACGATGGGGATGGCTTAGGGGCAAGGGTGTAGTCGGCAAAAACCATCGAGTAAATCGGCACATTGGTAACACTATAGCACCTGAATCGGCAAGTTTTGGCAAGCAACGTCGGCAAGTTTTGGCAAGCAAGATCGGCTAGTTTTGGGCGATGCAAATGAACGTTGGGAGTGTATGAAAGTAACCGTTTATTTTTTGTTTTTTGTGAAAAAGAAAATTTTGGCTAGTTTTGGCAAATTGGTAAAAATTGGCATTATAGTATGTGAATTGGCAAGATTTGACAAGTTTTTGACAAAAAAATCACTTGGACACGTGGCATGCTCTTATTGGCTGAAAAGTTGCCAATTTGCCACAAAATTGACACTACACCCTTGCCCCTTATGCACCTACAATCATTTGAAATTTCGTGTGGCTTATAGATTCCACCACTCCACATTCCAAATTAACTATTCCAACCATCAACCTAGAAGGAATCAATCAAGACCGGATTAGGCGAAAACAAGTGATCTCACAAGTAAAGCATGGAGAGTATTCTTTCAAATAGTGAATCATGGAATCCCAATTAGCATTTTGGAGGATATGATAAAAGGGAGTGTTAGGGATTTTTTTGAAGATGATAAGTGGTACACACTACACAATGGATATGTACGATAAGAAAGGAGTTGTTTACAAGACCGATAACGACTTGTATAGTTCACCGGTAGCTAATTGGCGAGATGCCGAGATACCATCTTTTGTGAGATGGCACACATTAGTCCTCAACCAGACGAGTTGCCTCCTACTTGCAGGTTTAACTATCAAGTTCCTATAGTTAGTTATTATACTGGCATTATGAGAGATATAGTAAAGGTTATCGCGATAACTTTTTTCTGATGGCCGCGAGAATTTTTAATTAAGTTCTATATTAAATTAAACGTTTTTAAGTTTATTAACATTTAAAAATTCGATAACAAAAACAAATGTTAAAACAAATATGTAAAGGGATAAGTATCCTGGATTGTAACATACTTTGAACGAATAAGGTTGTGTTTATTGTATGTAATCATATTTATATTATGTATATTATATGTAAGAAAATGTATCCGGCTAATCAAAAACTGACAAGTGATAGCTATATATGGTTGCCACGTATGCAATGTTACATACAATAGATATAACTTAAAGATGATTACATACAATGAACACAACTTTAGTCATTTCATACTATAGATATTCATCCAAAGTTTGTTATATTTCAGGATAGTTTTCCCTTATGTAAAAGGATTTGAGATTAGTATTTCAAAATGTAAATAAGTTTACATGATTTGTCATAGTGAGTACCGAACTTCAATTTTGTGCATTGTATGTAATGAACTTTCAAATCTTATGCATTGTATGTATTCGACCAATCAAAAACTTACAAACGACAGCTTATATGGTTGCCACATTGTGACACCCGTCACCAAAACCGATATTTTATAATAGTCTCTAACTTAAATTTCTAATTTATTAACTAGTCGATGTGCCTACATAGTATAACAAAAGTAGAGGTGCATGATCATTCAAATAGTTTAGGATTTAGACACTATATCTTCCTAAACGTAGAGGGTTATAATTATTTCCGTTGATATCACTTATGTCATATTCAATTCTAGACATTGATAAATCTCTATATACTGCTTCGTAGTGAGTTTAAGTCTATGATCATCAAAATGAATTACAATAGTTACATAAGGTGAATTAATAATATAGTAATATCAAAATATAACATGAAAACTTTATATAAACTTAATAAGATCATTATATATT